>NW_026112308.1:705000-874935 GCF_024679095.1 Eriocheir sinensis | reverse complement strand
AAATTTATATTTTATGTGTATTTATTTATATATTTTGATTGGCCGAAATTTACAATATTTTATGTTATTATTTTGTATATACATTTCAAAAAGAAATTTACTTATTTTATGTAATATTTTTGAATATCTATTTTCATACAAACTCAAATTATTTCTATGTATTTTTGTATATATTTTATACATATTTTAGTTATATTATGTGTATTTTGTAAATTTATTTTCATTCATATATATATATATATATATATATATATATATATATATATATATATATATATATATATATATATATATATATATATATATATATATATATATATATTTTATTGGTGTTTTTGTTGATTTATATTGATACAATTTACATTATTTTATATGTACTTTGTATGTATATTTTTATACGCTTTTACATTATTTAATATTTATTTTGAATATATATTTTTTACAAATTCATGGTATTTTATGTGTATTTGTATTTTTATTTTCATATAAATTTACATTATTTTATGTGTATTATTTAATATATTTTATTTACAATCTACCTTATTTTATGTTTATTTTGTATAAGTATTTTGTATATTTATATTTATCCAAATACACATTCTTTTATTATTTTGTTTATTTATTTTAAATCGAATTTATTATTTTATGTATTTTGTATACATTTTTTATACGTATTTACTTAATTTTATGTGTATTTTGTATATATATTTATAGAATCCACGTTTTTTTATTTGTATTCGTATATATATTTTAAAACAAATTTACATTCTTTTATGTATATTTTGCATATCTATTTGAATACAAATCAACCTTAATGTATATGCATTTTTGTATTTATTTAAATACAAATTTGAATATTTTATGTTTATATTTGTATATCTTTTTTTTTTTATATATGCGTTATTTTATTGGTATTTTTCATTTTTATTTTCATACTAATTTACAGTATTTTATTGATATTCTTTTTATTTATTTTGATATGACTTTACTTTATTCTATTTGTTTTTGTATACACTTTTATATACATATTTACATTATTTAATGAGTATCTTGCATATATATTTTATACAAATTTATTATCTATTATCCATTTTATACAAATACATTCTTTTCATGATATTTTGTTTATTTATTTTGACACGAATTTACATTATTTCATATGTATTTTGTATATATATTTTTATACGTATTTACATAATTTCATATGTATTTTGTATATATATTTCTATAGAAATCTACTTTATTTTATGTGTATTCGTATATATATTTTGAAACAAATTTACATTGTTTTATATGTATTTTTGAATATCTCTTTTAATACAAATTTACCTTACTGTATATGCATTTTGTATATTTATTTCAATACAAATTTAAATATTTTATGTGTATTTTGGTATATATATTTTTATAAAAAATGCTAAAAAATATTGGAATATTGCATATATATATTCATACAAAATTACATTATATTATTGAAAATCTGTATTTATTTTTATAATATTTTAAATTATTATATTTTTTTTTTTTATATATTTTTTTATACAAATTTACATTATTTAATGTGTATCTTGCATATATATTTTATACAAATTTACGTTATTTTAAGTGTATTTGTTTTTATATTTTCATTCAAATTTACATTTATTTTAATTCGAAACTACATTATTTTATGTGTATTTTGTATACATTTTTTTATACGTATTTACTTAATTTTATGTGTATTTTGTATATATATTTTTATAGAAATCTACGTTTTTTTATTTGAATTCGTATATATATTTTGAAACAAATTTACATTGTTTTATATGTATTTTTGCATATCTCTTTCAATACAAATTTACCTTATTGTATGTGCATTTTGTATATTTATTTCAATGCAAATTTAAATATTTTATGTGTATTTTGTATATATATTTTTATAAGAAATGCGCTATTTTATGGGAATTTTGCATCTTCATTTTCATCCAAATTTACATTATCTTATTAATATTCGGTGTATTTATTTTGATACGATGTTACATTATTCTATTTGTTTTTTGTATATACTTTTTTATACATATTTACATTATTTAATGTGTATCTTGCATATATATTTTATACAAATTTATTATCTATGATCTATTTTCATACAAATACACATTCTTTTCATGATATTTTGTTTATTTATTTTGACACGAATTTACATTATTTGATATGTATTTTGTATATATATTTTTATACGTATTTACATAATTTCATATGTATTTTGTATATATATTTCTATAGAGATCTACTTTATTTTATGTGTATTCGTATATATATTTTGAAACAGATTTACATTGTTTTATATGTATTTTTGAATATCTCTTTCAATACAAATTTACCTTACTGTATATGCATTTTGTATATTTATTTCAATACAAATTTAAATATTTTATGTGTATTTTGGTAAATATATTTTTATAAAAAATGCGATAATTTTTGGGAATTTTGCATCTTTATTTTCATACAAATTTACATTATTTTATTGATATTCTGTGTATTTATTTTGATACGATTTTACATTATTCTATGTATATTTTGTATATATATTTCATACAAATGAACGTTATTTTATGTGAATTTGTTTTCATTTCATACAAATTTACATTATTTTATGTGTATTTTGTACATGTATTTAAATACAAATTTAACTAATTATATGTGTATTATGTATATCTATTTTCACAAATTGAAACAAATTTTGTGTATTTTAGTATATATTTTATTCAAATTTTCGTAATTTTATGTGAATTTAGAATATTTATTTAATACAAATATACGTTCTTTTATCGGAATTTTGTTTATTTATTTTGATACGAGTTTTCATTATTTTAGGTGTATTTGATATATATATTTTTATACTTATTTACATAATTTTATATGTATTTTGAATATATATTTCCATAGAAATTTACTCTATTTTATGTGTATTCGTATATATATTTTGATACAAATTTACATTATTTATGTGTATTTCGCATATCTATTTCAATACAATTTTTTTTTATTGTATGTGCCCTTTGTATATTTATTTTGATGCAAATTTAATTATTTTATGTGTATTTTTGTATATATATTTTTAAACAAATATGCGTTATTATATGGGTATTTTGCATCTTTATTTTCATACAAATTTACATTATTTTATTGATTGTCTGTTTATTTATTTTGATACGATTTTACGTTATTCTGTGTATTTTGTATATATATTTTTAGACATATTTACATTATTTAATGTATATTTTCTACATATATTTTTTGGAAATTTACGTTATCTTATGTGTATTTGTTTATATATTTTCATACAAATTTACATTATTTTATGTGTATTTTGTATATGTATTTCAATAAAAATTTGCCTAATTTCATTTGTATTTTGCATATCTATTTTCAAACAAATTTAAATTATTTATGTGTATTTTTGTATTATTTTTATACAAATTTTTTTTGTATATATATTTTCCTACACATATACATTCTTTTAGAGGAAATTTTGTTTATTTATTTTGATACGAATTTATATTATTTTATGTGTATTTTGTATATATATTTTCTATGTATTTACATTATTTTATGTGTATTTGTATATATTTTCATAAAATTTACGTAATTTTATTGTGTGTATTCGTATATATTTTGATAAAAATTTTCATTATTTTATGTGTTTTTGCATATCTATTTCAATAAAATCCACCTTATTGTATGTGTATTTTGTATATTTATTTTAATACAAATTTAATTATTTTATGTGTATTTTGTATATTTTTTTTTATATATAAGATATTCTATGGGTAATTTGCATCTTTAATTATATAAATTTTTACATTACGTACATATCTTTTATACGTATTTACATTATTTAATGTGTATTTTGTTTATATATTTTTATACAAATTCACGTTATTATATGTGTATTTGAATATATTTTGATACAAATTTACATTATTTTATGTATTTTCTATATTTATTTCATTTCAAATTCAGCTTATTTTATGTGTCTTTTGTATATCTATTTTCATACAAATTTAATTATTTTTGTTTATTTTGTATATAGTTTTATACAATTTTACGTTATTTTATGTGTATTTTGTATATTTATATTTATACAAGTAAACATTCTTTTATTGGCATTTAGTTTATTTATTTTGATACGATTTTACATTATTTTATGTGTATTTTGTATACATTTTCTTATACGTATTTACTTCATTTTATGTGTATTTTGTATATATATTTTATAGGAATCTACGTTATTTTATGAGTATTCGTATGTATATTTTGAAACAAATTTACATTGTTTTATATGTATTTTGCATATCTATTTCAATACAAATTTACCTTATTGTATGTGCATTTTGTATATTTATTGTAATACAAATTTAAATATTTTATGTGCATTTTGGTATATATATTTTCATAAAAATGCGTTGTTTTATGGGTATTTTGCATCTTTATTTCATACAAGTTTACATTATTTTATTAATATTCTGTGTATTTATTTTGATACTATTTTACATTATTCTATTTGTGTTTTGTATATATTTTTATACATATTTACATGATTTAATGGGTATTTTCTATATATTTCATACAAATTTTCGTTATTTTAAGGGTATTTGTTTATATATTTTATTCAAATTTACATTATTTTATGTGTATTTTGTATATGTATTTCAATAGAAATTTACCTAATTTCATGTGTATTTTGTATATATTTTATACAAATTTGTGTATTTTAATAGTTTTATTTAAATTTACAATATTTTATGTGTATTTGTATATCTATTTTCATACAAATACACATTCTATTGATATTTTGTTTATTTATTTTGATGCAATTAACATTATTTAATGTGTATTATATATTTTATACGTATTTACGTCATTTCATGTATATTTTGTATATATATTTCTATAGAAATATACGTTATTTTATGTGTATTCGTATATATTTTGAAACAAATATACATTGTTTTATGCATTTGCATATTTTTCAATACAAATTTATTATTGTAGGTGTATTTTGTATATTAATTTTAACAAATTTAGCTATTCTATGTGTATTTTTGTATATGTATTTTTATAAAATATGCTTTATTTTATGGCTATTTTGCATCTTTATTTTCATACAAAATTACATTATTTTATTGACATTCTGTGTATTTATTTTGATACGATTTTACATTATTCTATGTATATTTTGTATATCTATTTTATACTAATATACGTTATTTTATGTGAATTTGTTTCATTCATACAAATTTACATTATTTTATGTGAATTTTGTACATGTATTTAAATAAATTTAACTAATGATATGTGTATTTTGTATATCTAGTTTCATACAAATTGAAATTAATTTTTGTATATATTTTTATTCAAATTTTCGTAATTTTATGTGTATTTTGTATATTTATTTTCCTACAAATATACGTTCTTTTATCGGAATTTTATTTATTTATTTTGATGCAATTTTCATTTTTTAGGTGTATTTGATATATATATTTATACTTATTTACATAATTTTATATGTATTTTGAATATATATTTTCATAGAAATCTACTCTATATGTATATGTATAGAAAATACACATGAAATAATCTAAATTCGTATCGAAATAAATGAACAAAATACCGATAAAATAATGTAGTTTTGAATGAAAATATATATAGAAAATACACAAAATAACGTAAATACAAATAAATATATTCACATAAAATGATTTGAATTTGAATGAAAATAGATATAAAAATAAACTTAAAATAAGGCAAATTTATAATGAAATATATATACAAAATACACATAAAATAATGTAGATTTGTTTCAAAATATATATACGAATACACATAAAATACCGTAGATTTCTATAGAAATATATATACAAAATAAACATGAAATGTTGTAAATACGTATAAAAATATATATACTAAATACACATTAAATAATGTAAATTCGTGTCAAGATAAATAATTAAAATATCAATAAAAGAATGTGTATTTGTATGAAAATACAATATATACGAATACACATAAAATAACGTAGATTTCTATAAAACTATACAAAATACACATAAAATTAGGTAAATTTGTAAAGAAATACATATACAAAATACACATAAAATTAGGTAAATTTGTAAAGAAATACATATACAAAATACACATAAAATAATGTAAATTTGAATGAAAATATATAAACAAATACACTTAAATTAACATAAATTTGTATAAAATATATATAAATAATGTAAATATGTATAAAAAATATATATACAAAACACAAATAGAATAATGTAAAATCGTATTAAAATAAATACACAGAATGTAAATAAAATAATGTAAATTTGTATGAAAATAAAGATGCAAAATACCCATAAAATAACGCATTTTTTATAAATATACAAAATACACATGAAAGGATGTAAATACGTATAAAAATATATATACAAAATACACATTAAATAATGGAAATTCGCGTCAAAATAAATAAACAAAATGTCAATTAAAGAATGTGTATTTGTATGAAAATAAATATACAAAATACATAAGATAACATAAATTTGTATAAAACTATATACAAAAATACACAAAAATAATTTAAATTTGTATGAAAATAAATATACAAAATACACATAAAATTAGGTAAATTTGTATTGAAATACATATACAAAATACACATAAAATACTGTAAATTTGAATGAAAATACATAAACAAATACACTTAAAATAACGTAAATTTGTATAAAAAAATATATACAAAACACAAATAGAATAATGTAAAATCGTATCAAAATAAATACACAGAATATTAATAAAATAATGTAAATTTGTATGAAAATAAAGAAGCAAAATACCCATAAAATAACGCTTTTTTTTTTAAATATATATACAAAAATACACAAAAAAATTTATTTGTATTAAAATAAATATACAAAAAACACATACAATAAGGTAAATCTGTATTGAAATAGATATGCAAAATACATATAAAACAATGTAAATTTGTTTCAAAATATATATACGAATACACATAAAATAACGTAGATTTGTATAAAAATATATATACAAAATACACGTAAAATGAAGTAAATACGTATAAAAAAATGTATACAAAATACACATAAAATAACGTAAATTCGTATTAAAATAAATAAACAAAATACCAATAAAAGAATGTGTATTTGTATAAATATAAATATACAAAATACACATAAAATAACGTAAATTTGTATAAAACTATATACAAAAATACAGAGAAGTAATTAAACTCGTATGAAAATAGATATACAAAATACAGATAAAATAAGCTAAATTTGAATTGAAATGTATATACAAAATACATAAAATAATGTAAATTTGTATCAAAATATTTATAAAAATACATATAATAACGTAAATTTGTTTAAAAATATATAAACAAAATACACATTAAATAATGTAAATACGTATAAAAATATGTACAAAATACATATAATCATGTAATTCGTATCAAACTAAATAAACAAAATAGCAATAAAATAATGTAAATTTGTATGAGAAAAGATATACAAATACATATAAAATAACGCTAATTTCTATAAAAATATATGTCCAAAAATGAACGTAAAATAAATTAACTTTGGATAAAAATATATATACAAAACACACATTAAATAATGTAAATGCGTACATAAAATAACCTAAATTTGTATAAAACTATATACAAAAATACACAAAAATAATTTAAATTTGTATGAAAAGAAATATACAAAATACTCATAAAATTAGGTTAATTTCTATTGAAATACATATACAAAATACACATAAAATATTGTAAATTTGAAAGAAAATATATAAACAAATACACATATAATAACGTAAATTTGTATGAAATATGTATACAAAATACACATTAAATAATGTAAATATGTATAAAAAAATATATAAAAAAACACAAATAGAATAATGTAAAATCGTATCAAAATATATACAGAGAATATTAATAAAATAATGTAAATTTGTATGAAAATTAAGATGCAAAATACCTATAAAATAACGCATTTTTTATAAAATTATTGATACCAAAATACACATAAAATATTTGAATTTGTATCAAAACAAAATATACAAAATGCACATACAATACGGTAAATTTGTATTGAAATAGATATGCAAAATACATATAAAATAATGTAAATTTGTTTCAAAATATATATGCGAATACACATAAAATAACGTAGATTTCTATAAAAATACATATACAAAATAACCATAAAATTAAGTAAATACGTATAAAAAAATGTATACAAAATACACATAAAATAATGTAAATTAGTATAAATATAAATAAACAATATAGCAATAAAAGAATGTGTATTTGTATAAATATAAATATACAAAATGCACATAAAATAACGTAAATTTATATAAAACTATATACATAAAATAACGCAAATTTCTATAAAAATATATGTACAAAAATGAACATAAAATATATTTGCATGAAAATATATATACAAAACACACATTAGATAATGTAAATGAGTATAAAAATATGTATACAAAATACCTATGAAATAATCTAAATTCGTATCGAATTAAATTAAGAAAATACCAATATAATAATGTAATTTTGTAATACAAATACACATAAAATAACCTAAATACAAATACAAATATACACATAAAATAATTTAAAATTGAATGAAATAAATATACAAAATAAACATAAAATAAGGTAAATTTGTAATGAAATATATGAAAAAATACACAAAATAATATAAATTTGTATGAAAATATATATACAAATACACATTAAATAACATGAATTTGTATAAAATTTGTATCAAAATATATACGAATACACACAATAAAATAACGCAATTTTTATGAAAATGTATATTCAAAATACACAAAATAATGTAAATTTGTATAAAAATATATAAAGAAATACACATAAAATAATGTAAATTTGGATAAAATATATATACAAAATAAACCTTAAATAATGTAAATATGTATAAAAAATATATACAAAATACACATAGAATAATGTTAAATCGCATCAAAATAAATAAAGAGAATATCAATAAAATAATGTAAATTTGTATGAAAATAAAGCTGCAAAATATCCATATAATAACGCATATTTGCATAAAAATATATATACAAAAATACATATAAAATAATTAAATTTGTATTAAAATAAATATACAAAATGCACGTACAATAAAGAAAATTTGTATTGAAATAGATATGCAGAATACACATTAATAATGTAAATTTGTATCAAAATATATATACGAATACTCATAAAATAGAGTAAATTTCTATGAAAATATACATACAAAATAGATATACAAAATACACATATAACTAGTTAAATTTGTATTAAAATACATGTACAAAAAACACATAAAATAATGTAGATTTGTATGAAATGAAAACAAATACATTTTATATAAAATATAAATACAAAATACACATAGAATAATGTAAAATCATATCAAAATAAATACACAGAATATCAATAAAATAATGTAAATTTGTATGAAAATAAAGATGCAAAATACCCATAAAATAAAGCATATTTTTATAAAAATACATATACAAAAATACACATAGATTAATCAAATTTGTATTAAAATTAATATACAAAATGCACATACAATAAGGTAAATTTGTATTGAAAAATATGCAAAATACACATAAAACAATGTAAATTTGTTTCAAAATATATATACGAATACACATAAAATAACTCAGATTTCTATAGAAATATATATACAAAATACACTTGAAATAATGTAAATACGAATAAAAATATATATACAAAATACACATTAAATAATGTTAATTCGTGTCAAAATAAATAAACAAAATATCATGAAAAGAATGTTTATTTGTATGAAAATAGATATACAAAATACACATAAAATAACCTAAATTTGTATAAAACTATATACAAAAATACATAAAAATAATTTAAACTTGTATGAAAAGAAATATACAAAAAACATATAAAATTAGGTAAATTTGTATTGAAATACATATACAAAATACACTGAAAATAATGTAAATTTGAATAAAAATATATAAACATATAGACTTAAAATAACGTAAATTTGTATCAAATATATATACAAAATACACATTAAATAATGTAAATATGTATAAAAAAATATATACAAAACACAAATAAAATAATGTAAAATCGTATCAAAATAAATACAGAAAATATTAATAAAATAATGTAAATTTGTATGAAAATTAAGATGCAAAATACCCATAAAATAATGCTTTTTTTATAAAAATATATATACGAAAAAACATAAAATATTTGATTTTGTATTAAAATAAGTAGATATACAAAATACACATAAAATAAGCTAAATTTGAATTGAAATATATATACAAAATACATAAAATAATGTAAATTTATCAAAATACTTATACAAATACACATATAATAACATAAATTTGTATAAAAATATATAAACAAAATACATATTAAATAATGAAAATCCAATCAACCCGGACTCTAGATTCTAGGATCAAAGATGAGCTCTGGGAGGGCAGCATGAGCCAATGCAAGATGGCGCCACTATAAACACTCGCCTGCGCCAGAACGGGCTGGGCCGACCATCAGGACCTACCGGAAAGAAGCCTTGGACCGACCATCAGGATCCACGGGAAGAAGCCTACCGGCGCAATAGGCTGCAATGTAAAAAAAAAAAAAAAAAAAAAAAAAAAAATACGGATAAAAAAAATTTAAAAAAAAAACAAATAATCATGTAATTCGTATCAAAATAAATATACAAAAGACCAAAAAAATAATTTAAATTTCTATGAGAAAACATATACAAAATACACATAAATAACGCAAATATCAATAAAAATATATATAATATAATATATTTTTATACATATTTAAAATATTTAATGTATATTTTGTATATATATTTTATCCAAATTTACGTTATTTTATATGTATTTATATTCATACAAATTTACATTATTTTATGTGAGTTTTGTATATGTATTTCAATACAAATTTGCCTAACTTTATGTGTATTTTGCATATCTATTTTCAAACAAATTTTAATTATTTTTGTGTATTTTTCTATATATTTTTATACAAATTTTTGTTATTTTATTTGTTTTTTGTATATATATTCTTTTATTGGAATTTTGTGTATTTAATTTTTTACGAATTTACATTATTTTATATGTATTTTGTATATATATTTTTCTACGTATTTAAATTATTTTATGTGTATTTTATATATACATTTTCATAAAAATTTACGTTATTTTATTGTGTGTATTCGTATATATTTTGAAACAAATTTTATACAAATTCATGTTATTTTATGTGTATTTGTATATATATTTTCATACAAATTTATATTATTTTATGTGATATTATTTTACAAATTTACCTTATTTTATGTTTATTTTGTATATTTATTTCATTTAATATAATCAAATTTAAATTTATTGTATATGCATTTTGTATATTAATTTTAATACAAATTTAATTATTCTATGTGTATTTTTCTATTTGTATTTTTTAAAAAATATGCTTTATTTTATGGGTATTTTGCATCTTTATTTTCATACAAATTTACGTTATTTTATTGATATTCTGCTCATTCATTTTGATACGATTTGACTTTATTCTATATGTATTTTGTATATATTTTTCATACAAATTTACGTTATACATAGAATAATGTAAAATCGTATCAAAATAAGTACACAGAATATCAATAAAATAATTTAAATTTGTATGAAAACAAAGATGCAAAATACCCATAAGATAAAGCATTTTTTTTTTTAAATACATATACAAAAATACACATAGAATAATTAAATTTGTATTAAAATTAATATACAAAATGCACATATACAACAAATAAAACATTGTAAATTTGTTTCAAAATATATATACGAATACACATAAAATAACGTAGATTTCTATAGAAATATATATATACAAAATACACATGAAACTATGTAAACACGTATAAAAATATATATATATATATATATATATATATATATATAATACAAATTAAGTAATGTAAATTCGTGTCAAAATAAATAAAATATCATGAAAAGAATGTGTATTTGTATGAAAATAAATAATAGATAATAAATTTGTATGAAATATATATGCAAGATATACATTAAATAATGTAAATATGTATAAAAAAAATATATACAAAAAACAAATAGAATAATGTAAGATCGTATCAAAATAAATACACCGAATATTAATAAAATAATGTAAATTTGTATGAAAATAAAGATGCAAAATTCCCATCAAATAGCGCATTTCTTATAAAAATATATATACCAAAATACACATAAAATATTTAAATTTGTATTGAAATAAATTTACAAAATGCACATACAATAAGGTAAACTTCTATTGAAAGAGATATGCAAAAATACATATAAAACAAAGTAAATTTGTTTCAAAATATATATACGAATACACATAAAATAACGTAGATCTCTATAAAAATATATATACAAAATACACATAAAATTAGGTAAATACGTATAAAAAAATGTAAACAAAATACACATCAAATAATATAAATTCGATACAAAATAAATAAACAAAATACCAATAAAAGAATGTGTATCTATTTATTTTAATACAAAATCAAATATTTACACATAAAATGTAAAATAAGCTAAATTAAATGAAAAATATATACAAAATACACATAGAATAATGTAAAATCATATCAAAATAAATACACAGAATATCAATAAAATAATGTAATTTTGTATGAAAATAAAGATGCAAAATACCCATAAAATAAAGCATATTTTTTTAAAAATACATATACAAAAATACACATAGAATAATTAAATTTGTATTAAAATTAATATACAAAATGCACGTACAATAAGGTAAATTTGTATTGAAAAAATATACAAAATGCACATTAAAGCGTAAATTAGTTTAAAAATCTATATACGAATACACATAAAATAACGTAGATTTCTATAGAAATATATATACAAAATACACATGAAATGATGTAAATACGTATAAAAATATATATATATATATACAAAATACACATTAAATAATTTAAATTCTCGTCAAAATAAATAAACAAAATATCAATAAAAGAATGTGTATTTGAATGAAAATAGATATACAAAATTCTCATAAAATAACCTAAGTTTGTATAAAACTATATACAAAAATACACAAAAATAATTTAAATTTGTATGAAAATAAATATACAAAATACACATAAAATTAGGTAGATTTGTATTGAAATACATATACAAAATACACATAAAATAATGGAAATTTGAATGAAAATATATAAACATATACACTTAAAATAACGTAAATTTGTATCAAATATATATACAAAATACTAATTAAATAATGTAAATATGTATAAAAAAAATATATACAAAACACAAATAGAATAATGTAAAATCGTATCAAAATAAATACTTCGAATATCAATAAAATAATGTAAATTTGTATGAAAATAAAGATGCAAAATTCCCATCAAATAGCGCATTTCTTATAAAAATATATATACCAAAATACACATAAAATATTTAAATTTGTATTGAAATAAATATACAAAATGCACATACAATAAGGTAAACTTCTATTGAAAGAAATATGCAAAAATACATATAAAACAATGTAAATTTGTTTCAAAATATATATACGAATACACATAAAATAACGTAGATTTCTATAAAAATATATATACAAAATACACATAAAATTAAGTAAATACGTATAAAAAAATGTAAAGCAAATACACATAAAATAATGTAAATTCGAAACAAAATAAATAAACAAAATACCAATAAAAGAATGTATATCTATTTATTTTAATACAAAATCAAATATTTTATGTTTTTTCGTATATATATTTTTATAAAAAATGCGTTATTTTATGGGTATTTTGCATCTTAATTTTCATACAAATTTACATTATTTTATTAATATTTTCTGTATTTATTTTGATACGATTTTACATTATCTTATTTATGTTTTGTATATATTTTTTATACATATTTACATTATTTAATGTTTTTTGTATATATATTTGATACATATTTACGTTATTTTAAGTTATTTTATGTGTATTTGTTTATATATTTTGACACAAATTTACAATATTTTATGGGTATTTTGTATATATATTTCAAAGAAATTTACCTAGTTTTATGTGTATTTTGAATATCTATTTTCATTCAAACTCAAATTATTTTTTTGTATTTTTGTATATATTTCAATACAAATTTTAGTTAGGTTATGTGTATTTTGTAAATCTATTTTCATTCAAATATATATTATTTTATTGGTATTTTGTTGATTTATATTGACACGAATTTACATTATTTTATATGTACTTTGTATATATATTTTTATACGCATTAACATTATTTAATATTTATTTTGAATATATAATTTTATACAAATGCATGGTATATAAACAATGTAAATTTGTTTCAAAATATATACGAATACATGACATGGGTATTTTGAATCTTAATTTTCATACAAATTTACATTATTTTATTAATATTTTCTGTATTTATTTTGATACGATTTTACATTATTTTATTTGTGTTTTGTATATATTTTTTTTATACATATTTACATTATTTAAAGTGTTTTTTGTTATATATTTGATACAAATTTACGTTATTTTAAGTCTATATGTTTATATATTTTCATTCAAATTTACATTATTTTATGTGTATTTTGTATATGTATTTCAATACAAATTTACTTAATTTTATGTTTTTTGTATATTTATTTTCATACAAGTTTAAATTATTTTTGTTTATTTTTGTATATAGTTTTATACAAATTTAGGTTATTTTATGAGTATTTTGTATATCTATTTTCATACAAATACACATTCTTTTCATGATATTTTTTTTATTTACTTGACACGAATTAACATTATTTAATGTGTATTTTGTATATATATTTTTATACGTATTTACATTATTTCAAGTGTATTTTGTATATATAAAACTAGGTAAATTTCTTTTGAAATATATATACAAAATACCCATAAAATATTGTAAATTTGTGTCAAAATATATAAACAAATACACATAAAATAATGTCAAATCGTATCAAAATGAATGAGCAGAATATCAATAAAATAACGTAAATTTGTATGAAAATAAAGATGCAAAATACCCATAAAATAAAGCATATTTTTATAAAAGTACATATACAAAAATACACATAGAATAATTAAATTTGTATTAAAATTAATATACAAAATGCATATACAATAAAGTAAATTTGTATTGAAAAAATATGCAAAATACACATAAAAGTGTAAATTTGTTTAAAAATCTATATACGAATACACATAATATAACGTAGATTTCTATAGAAATATATATACAAAATACACATGAAATGATGTAAATACGTATAAAAATATATATACAAAATACACATTAAATAATTTAAATTCTCGTCAAAATAAATAAACAAAATATCAATAAAAGAATGTGTATTTGTATGAAAATAGATATACAAAATACTCATAAAATAACCTAAGTTTGTATAAAACTATATACAAAAATACACAAAAATAATTTTAATTTGTATGAAAATAAATATACAAAATACCCATAAAATTAGGTAAATTTGTATTGAAATACATATACAAAATACACATAAAATAATGGAAGTTTGAATGAAAATATATAAACATATACACTTAAAATAACGTAAATTTGTATCAAATATATATACAAAATACTAATTAAATAATGTAAATATGTATAAAAAAATATATTCAAAACACAAATAGAATAATGTAAAATCGTATCAAAATAGATACACAGAATATTAATAAAATAATGTAAATTTGTATGAAAATAAAGATGCAAAATAGCCATAAAATAAAGCATTTTTTATAAAAATATATATACCAAAATACACATAAAAAAATAAAATTTGTATTAAAACAAATATAAAAAATGCACATACTGTAAGGTAAATTTATATTGAAATAGATATGCAAAATACATATAAAACAATGTAAATTTGTTTCAAAATATATATACGAATACACATAAAATAACGTTGATTTCTATAAAAATATACAAAATACACATAAAATGAAGTAAATACGTATAAAAAATGAATACAAAATACACATAAAAATCGTATCAAAATAAATAAACAAAATACTAGTAAAAGAAAGTGTATTTGTATAAATATAAATATACAAAATTCACATAAAATATCGTAAATTTGTATAAAACTATATACAAAAATACACAGAAGTTATTAAATTTGTATGAAAATATATATACAAAATACAGCTAAAATAAGCTAAATTTGAATTGAAATGTACATACAAAATACATAAAATAATATAAATCTGTATCAAAATATTTATACAAATACATATAATAACGTATTTTTTTTTAAAATATATAAACAAAATACACATTAAGTAATGTAAATACGTATAAAAAATATGTACAAAATACACATATAATAATGTAATTCGTATCAAAATAAATAAACAAAATAGCAATAAAATAATGTAAATTTGTTTGAGAAAACATATACAAATAACGCAAATTTCTATAAAAATTTATGTACAAAAATGCACATAAAATAAAGTAAATTAGCATAAAAATATATATACAAAACACACACTAAATAATGTAAATGCGTACATAAAATAACCTAAATTTGTATAAAACTATATACAAAAATACACAAAAATAATTTAAATTTATTTGAAAAGAACTATACAAAATACACATAAAATTAGGTAAATTTGTATGAAATACATATACAAAATACACATCAAATAATGTAAATTTGAATGAATATATATAAACAAATACACTTAAAATAACGTAAATTTGTATAAAATATATATGCAAGATACACATTAAATAATGTAAATGTGTATAAAAAAATATATATAAAAAACAAATAGAATAATGTAAAATCGTATCAAAATAAATACACAGAATATCAATAAAATAATGTAAATTTGTATGAAAATAAAGATGCAAAATTCCCAAAAATTATCGCATTTTTTTAAAAAATATATATACCAAAATACACATAAGATATTTAAATTTGTATTGAAATAAATATACAAAATGCATATACAGAAAGGTAAATTTGTATTGAAAGAGATATTCAAAAATACATATAAAACAATGTAAATTTGTTTCAAAATATAAATACGAATACACTTAAAATAAAGTAGATTTCTATAGAAATATATATACAAAATACATATGAAATTATGTAAATACGTATAAAAATATATATACAAAATACATATCAAATAATGTAAATTCGTGTCAAAATAAATAAACAAAATATCATGAAAAGAATGTGTATTTGTATGAAAATAGATAATAGATAATAAATTTGTATAAAATATATATGCAATATACACATGAAATAATGTAAATATGTATAAAAAAGTATATACAAAAAACAAATAGAATAATGTAAAATCGTATCAAAATAAATACACCGAATATTAATAAAATAATGAAAATTTGTATGAAAATAAAGATGCAAAATTCCCATAAAATAGCGCATTTCTTATAAAAATATATATACCAAAATACACATAATATATTTAAATTTGTATTGAAATAAATATACAAAAAGCACATACAATAAGGTAAATTTGTATTGAAAGAGATATGCAAAAATACATATAAAACAATGTAAATTTGTTTCAAAATATATATACGAATACAAATAAAAAAACGTAGATTTCTATAAAAATATATTTACAAAATACACATAAAATTAAGTAAATACGTATAAAAAAATGTATACAAAATACACATAAAATAATGTAAATTCGAATTAAAATAAATGTAAATGTGAATGAAAATATAAAAACAAATACACTTAAAATAACGTAAATTTGTATAAAATATATATGCAAGATACACATTAAATAATGTAAATGTGTATAAAAAAATATATAAAAAAAAACAAATAGAATAATGTAAAATCGTATCAAAATAAATACACAGAATATCAATAAAATAATGTAAATTTGTAGGAAAATAAAGATGCAAAATTCCCAAAAATTATCGCATTTTTTTATAAAAATAAATATACCAAAAAACACATAAAATATTTAAATTTGTATTGAAATAAATATACAAAATGCATATACAGTAAGGTAAATTTGTATTAAAAGAGATATTCAAAAATACATATAAAACAATGTAAATTTGTTTCAAAATATATATATACGAATACACATAAAATAAAGTAGATTTCTATAGAAATATATATACAAAATACATATGAAATTATGTAAATACGTATAAAAATATATATACAAAATACATATCAAATAATGTAAATTCGTGTCAAAATAAATAAACAAAATATCATGTAAAGAATGTGTATTTGTATAAAAATAGATAATAGATAATAAATTTGTATAAAATATATATGCAAGATACTCATTAAATAATGTAAATATGTATAAAAAAGTATATACAAAAAACAAATAGAATAATGTAAATTCGTATCAAAATAAATACACCGAATATTAATAAAATAATGTAAATTTGTATGAAAATAAAAAAGCAAAATTCCCATAAAATAGCGCATTTCTTATAAAAATATATATACCAAAATACACATAAAATATTTAATTTGTATTGAAATAAATATACAAAATGCACATACAATAAGGTAAATTTGTATTGAAAGAGATATGCAAAAATACATATAAAACAATGTAAATTTGATTCAAAATATATATACGAATTCAAATAAAAAAACGTAGATTTCTATAAAAATATATATACAAAATACACATAAAATTAAGTAAATACGTATAAAAAAATGTATACAAAAAACACATAAAATTATGTAAATTCGATTTAAAATAAATAAACAAAATACCAATAAAAGAATGTGTATTTGGATAAATATAAATATACAAAATACATATACAAAATAAACATAAAATAAGGTAGATTTGTAATAAAATATATGTACAAAATACATATAAAATAATGTAAATTTATATGAAAATATATATACAAATAAACATAAAATACCATGAATTTGTATAAAAATATATATTCAAAATAAATATTAAATAATGTAAAAGCGTATAAAATATATATACACACATAATTATATATAATCAATATATATATATATATATATATATATATATATATATATATATATATATATATATATATATATATATATATATATATATATATATATATATATATATATATATATATATATATATATATATATATATATATATATATATATATATATATATATATATATATATATATATATATATATATATATATATATATATATATATATATATATATATATATATATATATGAATGAAAATAAATTTACAAAATACACATAAAACACTAAAATTTGTATTAAAATTTATACAAAAATACATAGAAATAATTAGAGTTTGTATGAAAATAGATATACAAAACACACATAAAACTAGGTAAATTTCTTTTGAAATGTATATACAAAATAGCCATAAAATATTGTAAATTTGTGTCAAAATATATAAACAAATACACATAAATAACGTAAATTTGTATGAAAAATATATACAAAATACACATAGAATAATGTCAATTCGTATCAAAATGAATGAGCAGAATATCAATAAAATAATGTATATTTGTATGAAAATAAAGATGCAAAATACCCAAAAAATAAAGCATATGTTTATAAAAATACAGATACAAAAATACACATCGAATAATTAAATTTGTATTAAAATTAATATACAAAATGCGTATATAATAAGGTAAATTTGTATTGAAAAAATATGCAAAATACACGTTTACTCATACAAATTTATATTATTTTATTGGTATTTGTTTATTTATTTTGATACGAATTACATGATTATATGTGTTTTTTGTACATATTTTTTATACGTATTTACATTATTTAATGTGTATTTTGTTTATATATTTTCATACAAATTTTCGTTATTATATGTGTATTTGTATGAATATTTTGATACAAATTTACTTTATTTCATGTATTTTGTATATATTTCAATTCAAATTTAGCTTATTTTGTGTATTTTGTATATATTTTCATACAAATTTAATTACTTCTGCGTATTTATGTATACAGTTTTATATAAATTTACGTTGTTTTATGTGTATTTTGTATATTTATATTTATACAAATACACATTCTTTTATTGGTATTTTGTTTATTTATTTGATACAATTTACATTATTTTATGTATTTTCTATACATTTTTTATACGTATTTACTTCATTTTATGTATATTGTATATATATATATATATATATATATATATATATATATATATATATATATATATATATATATATATATATATATATATATATATATATATATATTTATTTATAGAAATCTACGTTATTTTATGTGTATTCGTATACATATTTTGAAACAAATTTACATTGCTTTATATGTATTTTGCGTATCTATTTCAATACAAATTTACCTTATTGTATGTGTTTTTTATATATTTATTTTAACACAAATCAAATTTTTTTATGTGTATTTTGGTATATATATTTTTATATATAAAAAAAAATGCGTTATTTTATGGGTATTTTGCCTCTTTATTTTCATACAAATTTACATTATTTTATTAATATTCTGTGTATTTATTTTGATACGATTTTACAATATTCTATTTGTGTTTTGTATATATTTTTTTTATACAAATTTACGTTATTTTAAGTGTATTTGTTTATGTATTTTCATTAAAATTTACATTATTTTATGTGAATTTTGTATATGTATTTCCATACAAATTTACCTAATTTATGTGTATTTTGTATATTTATTTTCATACAAATTTAAAATATTTTTGTGTATTTTTGTATATAGTTTGATACAAATTTAGGTTATTTTATGTGTATTTTGAATATCTATTAAATATATATGCAAAATACATATGAAATTATGTAAATACGTATAAAAATATATATACAAAATACTTATCAAATAATGTAAATTCGTGTCAAAATAAATATACAAAATATCATGAAAAGAATGTGTATTTGTATGAAAATAGATAATAGATAATAAATTTGTATAAAATATATATGCAAGATACACATTAAATAATGTAAATGTAAAAAAAGTATATATAAAAAACAAATAGAATAATGTAAAATCGTATCAAAATAAATACACCGAATATTAATAAAATAATGTAAATTTGTATGAAAATAAAGATGCAAAATTCCCATAAAATAGCGCATTTCTTATAAAAATATATATACCAAAATACACATAAAATTTTTAAATTTATATTGAAATAAATATACAAAATGCATATACAATAAGATAAATTTGTATTGAAAGAGATATGCAAAAATACATATAAAACAATGTAAATTTGTTTCAAAATATATATACGAATACAAATAAAAAAACGTAGATTTCTAAAAAAATATATATACAAAATACACATAAAATTAAGTAGATACGTATAAAAAAATGTATTCAAAATACACATAAAATAATGTAAATTCGAATTAAAATAGATAAACAAAATACCAATAAAAGAATGTGTTTTTGGATAAATATAAATATACAAAATACACATACAAAATAAACATAAAATAAGGTAGATTTGTATTAAAATATATGTAAATTTATATGAAATTTATATGAAAATATATATACAAATACACATATAATACCATGAATTTGTATAAAAATATATATTCAAAATAAATATTAAATAATGTAAGAGCGTATAAAAATGTATATACAAAGTACATATAAAATGAAAATTAAGATGCAAACAACCTATAAAATAACGCATTTTTTTTATAAAATTATTGATACCAAAATGCACATAAAATATTTGAGCTTGTATTAAAATAAATGTACAAAATGCACATACAATAAGGTAAATTTGTATTGAAATAGATATCCAAAATACATATAAAATAATGTAAATTTGTTTCAAAATATATATACGAATACACATAAAATAACGTAGATTTCTATAAAAATACATATACAAAATACACATAATATTAAGTAAATACGTATAAAAAAATGTATACAAAATACACATAAAATAATGTAAATTCGTATAAATGTAAATAAACAATATACCAATAAAAGAATGTGCATTTGTATAAATATAAATATACAAAATGCACATAAAATAACGTAGATTTATATAAAACTATATACATAAAATAACGCAAATTTCTATAAAAATATATGTACAAAAATGAACATAAAATAAATTTGTATAAAAATATATATACAAAACACACTTTAGATAATGTAAATGAGTATAAAAATACGTATACAAAATACCTATGAAATAATCTAAATTCGTATCGAATTAAATTAAGAAATACCAATAAAATAATGTAATTTTGGATGAAAATATATATACAAAATACACATAAAATAACCTAAATACAAATACAAGTATACACATAAAATAATTTAAAATTGAATGAAATAAATATACAAAATAAACATAAAATAAGGTAAATTTGTAATGAAATATATGAAAAAATACACATAAAATAATATAAATTTGTATGAAAATATATATACAAATACACATTAAATAACATGAATTTGTATAAAATTTGTATCAAAATATATACTTATACACACAATAAAATAACGTAATTTTTTTATGAAAATGTATATACAAAATACACATAAAATAATTTAAATACGTAGAAAAATATATATACAAAAAACACATAAAATAATGTAAATTTGTATGAAAATATATAAACAAATACACATAAAATAATGTAAATTTGGATAAAATATATATACAAAATGAACATTAAATAATGTTTATATGTATAAAAAAATACAAAATACACATAGAATAATGTTAAATCGTATCAAAATAAATAAAGAGAATATCAATAAAATAATGTAAATTTGTATGAAAATAAAGATGCAAAATATCCATATAATAACGCATATTTGCATAAAAATATATATACAAAAATACATATAAAATAGTTAAGTTTGTATTAAAATAAATATACAAAATGCACGTACAATAAAGTAAATTTGTATTGAAATATATATGCAAAATACACATCAATAATATAAATTTGTATCAAAATATATATACGAATACTCATAAAATAGAGTAAATTTCTATGAAAATATACATACAAAATAGATATACAAAATACACATATAACTAGTTAAATTTGTATTTAAATACATGTACTAAAAACACATAAAATAATGTAGATTTGTATGAAATGAAAACAAATACATTTTATATAAAATATATATACAAAATACACATAGAATAATGTAAAATCATATCAAAATAAATACACAGAATATCAATAAAATAATGTAAATTTGTATGAAAATAAAGATGCAAAATACCCATAAAATAAAGCATATTTTTATAAAAATACATATACAAAAATACACATAGATTAATCAAATTTGTATTAAAATTAATATACAAAATGCACATACAATAAGGTAAATTTGTATTGAAAAAATATGCAAAATACACATAAAATAATTTAAATTTGTTTCAAAATATATATACGAATACACATAAAATAACGCAGATTTCTTAAGAAATATATATATATATATATATATATATATATATATATATATATATATATATATATATATATATATATATATATATATATATATATATATATATATATATATATATATATATATATATATATATATATATATATATATATATATATATATATATATATATATATACAAAATACACTTGAAATAATGTAAATACGTATAAAAATATATATATACAAAATACACATTAAATAATGTTAATTCGTGTCAAAATAAATAAACAAAATATCATGAAAAGAATGTGTATTTGTATGAAAATAGATATACAAAATACACATAAAATAACCTAAATTTGTATAAAACTATATACAAAAATACACAAAAATAATTTAAACTTGTATGAAAATAATTATACAAAAAACATATAAAAATAGGTAAATTTGTATTGAAATACATATACAAAATACACATAAAATAGTGTAAATTTGAATGAAAATATATAAACATATAGACTTAAAATAACGAAAATTTGTATCAAATATATATAAAAAAAAAACATTAAATAATGTAAATATGTATAAAAAAAATATACAAAACACAAATAAAATAATGTATAATCGTTTCAAAATAAATACAGAAAATATTAATAAAATAATGTAAATATGTATGAAAATTAAGATGCAAAATACCCATAAAATAACGCATTTTTTATAAAAATATAAATACGAAAAAACATAAAATATTTGATTTTGTATTAAAATAAATAGATATACAAAATACACATAAAATAAGCTAAATTTGAATTGAAATATATATACAAAATACATAAAATAATGTAAATATGTATCAAAATACCTATACAAATACACATATAATAATGTAAATTTGTAGAAAAATATATAAACAAAATACACATTAAATAATGTAAATACGTATAAAAAAATGTAAAAAATACACAAATAATCATGTAATTCGTATCAAAATAAATAGACAAAATACCAATAAAATAATGTAAATTTCTATGAGAAAACATATACAAAATACACATAAATAACGCAAATATCAATAAAAATATATATAATATAATATATTTTTATACATAGTTAAAATATTTAATGTATATTTTGTATATATATATTTTATCCAAATTTACGTGGTTTTATATGCATATGTTTATATATTTTCATACAAATTTACATTATTTTATGTGAGTTTTGTATATGTATTTCAATACAAATTTGCCTAACTTTAAGTGTTTTTTGCATATCTATTTTCAAACAAATTTAAATTATTTTTGTGTATATTTGTATATATTTTTATACAAATTTTAGTTATTTTATTTGTTTTTTGTATATATATTTTCCTACAAATATACATTCTTTTATTGGAATTTTGTGTATTTAATTTTTTACGAATTTACATTATTTTATGTGTATTTTGTATATATATTTTTCTACGTATTTAAACTATTTTATGTGTATTTTATATATACATTTTCATAAAAATTTACGTTATTTTATTGTGTGTATTCGTATATATTTTGAAACATTTTATACAAATTCATGTTATTTTATGTGTATTTGTATATATATTTTCATACAAATTTATATTATTTTATGTGTACTCTTACATATATTTTATCACAAATTTACCTTATTTTATGTTTATTTTGTATATTTATTTCATTCAATTATAAATTATTTAATGTGTTTATTTGTATTTGTATTTAGGTTATTTTATGTGTGTTTTTTATATATATTTTCATCCAAAATTACATTATTTTATTGTTATTTTCTTAATTTAACTCGATACGAATTTAGATTATTTCATAGGTATTTTGTATACATATTTTTATACTCATTTACATTATCTAATGTGTGTTTTGTATATATTTTTTATGCAAACTAATTTTATGTGCATTTTTATACATATATTTTTAAAGAAACTTAAAACGTTATTTTATGTGTATTTTGTATATGTTTTCTCATACAAATTTACATTATTTAATTAGTTTTTTGTTTATTTATTTTAATACGAATGACTTGATTATTGGTGTATTTTGTAAATATTTTTTTTATACGTATTTACATTACTTAATGTGTATTTTGTTTATATATTTTTTTTACAAATTTACGTTATTATATGTGTATTTGTTAAAAATATTTTGAAACGAATTTACTTCATTTTATGTATTTTGTATATATATTTCAATTCAAATTTAGCTTATTTTGTGTGTATTTTGTATATCTATTTTCATACAAATTTAACTACTTCTGTGTATTTTTGTATATAGTTTTATACAAATTTACGTTATTTATGTGCATTTTGTATATTTATATTTATACAAATACACATTCTCTTATTGGTATTTTGTTTATTTATATTTATACGAATTTACATTATTTTATGTGTATTTTGTATACATTTTTGATTCGTATTTACTTAATTTTATTTGTATTTTGTATATATATATTTATAGAAATCTACGTTATTTTATGTGTATTCGTATATATATTTTGAAACAAATTTACATTGTTATATATGTTTTTTGCATATCTATTTCAATACAAATTTACCTTATTGTATGTGCATTTTGTATATTTATTTTAATACAAATTCAAATATTTTATGTGTATTTTGGTATATATAATTTTATAAAAAATGCGTTATTTTTTAGGTATTTTGCATATTAGTTTTCATAGAAATGTACATTATTTTATTAATATTCTGTGTATATATTTTGATACGATTTTATATTTTACTATTTGATTTTTGTATATATTTTTTTATACATATTTTCATTATTTAATGTGTATTTTTTATATATATTTTATACAAATTAACGTCATTTTAAGTGTATTTGTTTATATAATTTCATTCAAATTTACATTATTTTAAGTGTACTTTGTATTTCAATACAAATTTACCTAATTTTATGTGTATTTTGTATATGTATTTTCATACAAATTTAAATAATTTTTGTTTTTTTGTATATACATATAGAGTAAATTTCTATGAAAATATATATTCAAAATACATATAAAATTATGTAAATAAGTATAAAAATATATATATCAAATACACCTAAAAAAATGAAAATTCGTATCAAAATAAATACACAAAATTCCGATAAAAGAACGTATATTTGTAGGAAAATAAATATACAAAATACACATAAAATTACGAAAATTTGAATGAAAGTATATACAAAAAAACAAAAAAATAAATTTCAATTTGTATGAAAATAGATATACAAAATACACATATAATTAGTTAAATTTGTATTTAAATACATGTACAAAATACACATAAAATAATATAAATTTGTATGAAATGAAAACAAATTCACATAAAATAACGTACATATGTATAAAATAGATATACAAAATATACATAGAATAATGTAAAATCGTATCAAAATAAATACACAGAATATCAATAAAATAATGTAATTTTGTATGAAAATAAAGATGCAAAATACATATAAAATAAAGCATTTTTTTTAAATACATATACAAGAATACACATAGAATAATTAAATTTGTATTAAAATTAATATACAAAATGCACGTACAATAAGGGAAATTTGTATTGAAAAATTATACAAAATGCACATAAAACAATGTATATTTGTTTTAAAATATATATACGAATACACATAAAATAACGTATATTTCTACAGAAATATATATACAAAATACACATGAAATGACGTTAATACGTATAAAAATATATATACACAATACACATTAAAAAATGTAAATTCATCAAAATAAATAAACAAAATATCAATAAAAGAATGTGTATTTGTATGAAAATAGATACAAAATACACATAAAATATTGTAAATTTGTATAAAACTCTATTAAAAAATACAGAAAAATAATTTAAATTTGTATAAAATATAAATACAAAATACACATAAAACTAATTAAATTTCTATTGAAATACATATACAAATACACATAAATAATGTAAATTTGAAAAAATATATAAAAATACACTTAAATAACGTAAATTTGTATGAAATATATATAGAAAATACAATAAATAATTAAATAATAAAAAAAAATATAAAAAAATAACAAAAAATAAATAAAAAAATAATCAAATCAAAATAAATACAAATAATAACAATAATAAAAAAAAAAATAAAAGAAAAAAAAATAAAAAAAAAATAACATAAAACAACGTAAAATTTAAAATATATAATAAAAATACATAATAAATATATTTAAATGTTACAATAATATACAAAATGCACATACAATAAGGTAAATTTATAATAGATATGCAAAATACACATAAAACAATGTAAATTTGTTTCAAAATATATATACGAATACACATAAAATAACGTTGATTTCTATAAAAAAAATATATATAAAATACACATAAAATGAAGTAAATACGTATAAGAAAATGTATACAAAATACACATGAAATAATGTAAATATTATCAAAATAACTAAACTAAATGCCAATAAAGAATGTTTACTTGTATAAATATAATATACAAATACATAAAATAACGTAAAATTGTATAAAACTATATACAAAATAAAAAAATAATTAAATTTGTATGAAAATAGATATACAAAGACACATAAAATAAGCTAAATTTGAATTGAAATAAATATAGAAAATACATAAAATAATGTAAATTTGTATCAAAATATATATTCAAATACACATATATTAAAATTAATATACAAAATGCGTATATAATAAGGTAAATTTGTATTGAAAAAATATGCAACATACACGTTTACTCATACAAATTTATATTATTTTATTGGTATTTTGTTTATTTATTTTGATACGAATTACATGATTATATGTGTATTTTGTACATATTTTTTATACGTATTTACATTATTTAATGTGTATTTTGTTTATATATTTTCATACAAATTTACGTTATTATATGTGTATTTGTATAAATATTTTGATACAAATTTACTTTATTTCATGTATTTTGTATATATATTTCAATTCAAATTTAGCCTATTTTGTGTGTATTTTGTATATATTTTCAAACAAATTTAATTACTTCTGTGTATTTTGTATATAGTTTTATATAAATTTACGTTATTTTATGTATTTTATATTTCTATTGATACAAATAGATATTCTTTTATTGCTATTTTGTTTATTTATTTTGATACGAATTTACATTATTGTATGTGTATTTTGTATACATTTTTTTGTACGTATTTGCTTCATTTTATGTATTTTCTATATATATTTTTATATAAATCTACTTTATTTTATGTGTATTCGGATATATATTTTGAAACAAATTTACATTGTTTTATATGTATTTTGCATATCTATTTCAATACAAATTTACCTTATTGTATGTGTTTTTTGTATATTTATTTTTATACAAATTTAATTTTTTGATGTGTATTTTGGTATATATATTTTTATAAATAAAAAAAATGCGTTATTCTATGGGTATTTTGCTTCTTTATTTTCTTACAAATTTACATTATTTTATTAATATTCTGTGTATTTATTTTGATACGATTTTACATTATTCTATTTGTGTTTTGTACATATTTTTTTATACAAATTTACGTTATTTTAAGTGTATTTGTTTATGTATTTTCATTCAAATTTACATTATTTTATGTGTATTTTGTGTATGTATTTCAATACAAATTTACCTAATTTTATATGTATTTTGTATATTTATTTTCATACAAATTTAAAATATTTTTGTGTTTTTTTGTATATAGTTTGATACAAATTTAGGTTATTTTATGTGTATTTTGTATATCTATTTCCATACAAATACACATTCTTTTACTGACATTTTGTTTATTTATTTTGACGCGAATTTACATTATTTAATGTGTATTTTGTATATATATATTTTTATACGTATTTACATCATTTCATGTGTATCTTGTATAGTTTTAAACAAATTTATATTATTTAATGTGTATTTTGTATATATATATTTATACAAATACACATTCTTTTATTGGTATTTTGTTTATTTATTTTGATACTAATTTACATTATTTTATGAGTATTTTGTATACATTTTTTATACGTATTTACTTAATTTTATGTGTATTTTGTATATATATTTTTATAGAAATCTACCTTATTTCATATGTATTCGTATATATATTTTGAAACAAATTTACATTGTTTATATGTATTTTGCATATCTATTTTTGTGTATTCTGTATTTATTTTTGTTATACATAGAATAATATAAAATCGTATCAAAATAAGTACACAGAATATCAATAAAATAATTTAAATTTGTATGAAAATAAAGATGCAAAATACCCATAAGATAAAGCATATTTTTTTTTAAAAATACATATACAAAAATACACATAGAATAATTAATTTTGTATTAAAATTAATATACAAAATGCACACATACAATAAGGTAAATTTGTATTGAAAAAAAACGCAAAATACAAATAAAACAGTGTAAATTTGTTTCAAAATATATATACGAATAGACATAAAATAACGTAGATTTCTATAGAAATATATATACAAAATACACATGAAATTATGTAAATACGTATAAAAATATATATAGTATATATATATATATATATATATATATATATATATATATATATATATATATATATATATATATATATATATATATATATATATATATATATATATATATATATATATATATATATATATATATATATATATATATATATATATATATATATATATATATAGTATATATATATATATATATATATATATATATGTAAAATACATATTAAGTAACGTAAATTCGTGACAAAATAAATAAACAAAATATCATGAAAAGAATGTGTATTTGTATGAAAATAAATAATAGATAATAAATTTGTATGTAATATATATGCAAGATACATTTAAATAATGTAAATATGTATAAAAAAATATATACAAAAAACAAATAGAATAATGTAACATCGTATCAAAATAAATACACCGAATATTAATAAAATAATGTAAATTTGTATGAAAATAAAGATGCAAAATTCCCATCAAATAGCGCATTTCTTATAAAAATTTATATACCAAAATACACATAAAATATTTAAATTTGTATTGAAATAAATATACAAAATGCACATACAATAAGGTAAACTTCTATTGAAAGAGTTATGCAAAAATACATATAAAACAATGTAAATTTGTTTCAAAATATATATACGAATACACATAAAATAACGTAGATTTCTATAAAAATATATATACAAAATACACATAAAATTAAGTAAATACGTATAAAAAAATGTAAACAAAATACACATAAAACAATGTAAATTCGAAACAAAATAAATAAACAAAATACCAATAAAAGAATGTATATCTATTTATTTTAATACAAAATCTAATATTTTGTGTTTTTTCGTATATATATTTTTATAAAAAATGTGTTATTTTATAGGCATTTTGCATCTTAATTTTCATACAAATTTACATTATATTATTAATATTTTCTGTATTTATTTTGATACGATTTTACATTATTTTATTTATGTTTTGTATATTTTTTTTATACATATTTACATTATTTAATGTGTTTTTTGTATATATATTTGATACATATTTACGTTATTTTAAGTTATTTTATGTGTATTTGTTTATATATTTTGACACAAATTTACTATATTTTATGGGTATTTTGTATATATATTTCAAAAGAAATTTACTTAGTTTTATATGTATTTTGAATATCTATTTTCATACAAACTCAAATTATTTTTATGTACTTTTGTATATATTTCAATACAAATTTTAGTTATGTTATGTGTATTTTGTAAATCTATTTTCATTCAATTATATATTATTTTATTGGTATTTTATTGATTTATATTGATACGAATTTACATTATTTTATATGTACTTTGTATATATATTTTTATACGCATTTACATTATTTAATATTTATTTTGAATATATAATTTTATACAAATTCATGGTATTTTATGTGTATTTGTATATATATTTTCATATAAATTTACATTATTTTATGTGTATTTTGTACATATATTTCATTACAAATTTACCTTATTTTATGTTTATTTTGTATGTGTATTTTGAACATTTATATTTATACAAATACACATTCTTTTATTGGTATTTTGTTTATTTATTTTGTTTCGAGTTTACATTATTTTATGTGTATTTTGTTTACATTTTTTTTTACGTATCTACTTAATTTTATGTGTATTTTATGTGTATTTGTATATATTTTTATAGAAATCTACGTTATTTTATGTGTATTCCTATATATATTTTGAAACAAATTTACATTGTTTTATATGTATTTTTGCATATCTCTTTCAATAGAAGTTTACCTTATTGTACGTGCATTTTGTATATTTATTTCAATACAAATTTAAATATTTTATGTGTATACATGTACAAAAAATACATAAAATAATGTAGATTTGTATGAAATGAAAACAAATACATTTTATATAAAATATATATACAAAATACACATAGAATAATGTAAAATCATATTAAAATAAATACACAGAATATCAATAAAATAATGTAAATTTGTATGAAAATAAAGATGCAAAATACCCATAAAATAAAGCATATTTTTATAAAAATACATATACAAAAATACACATAGATTAATCAAATTTGTATTAAAATTAATATACAAAATGCACATACAATAAGGTAAATTTGTATTGAAAAAATATGCAAAATACACATAAAACAATGTAAATTTGTTTCAAAATATATATACGAATACACATAAAATAACGCAGATTTCTATAGAAATTTATAATACAAAATACACTTGAAATAATGTAAATACGTATAAAAATATATATACAAAATACACATTAAATAATGTTAATTCGTGTCAAAATAAATAAACAAAATATCATGAAAAGAATGTGTATTTGTATGAAAATAGATATACAAAATACATATAAAATAACCTAAATTTGTATAAAACTATAAACAAAAATACACAAAAATAGTTTAAACTTGTATGAAAATAAATATACAAAAAACATATAAAATTATGTAAATTTGTATTGAAATACATATACAAAATACACATAAAATAATGTAAATTTGAATGAAAATATATAAACACATAGACTTAAAATAACGTAAATTTGTATCAAATATATATACAAAAAACACATTACATAATGTAAATATGTATAAAAAAAAATATATACAAAACACAAATAAAATAATGTAAAATCGTATCAAAATAAATACAGAAAATATTAATAAAATAATGTAAATTTGTATGAAATTTTAGATGTAAAATACCCATAAAATAACGCATTTTTTTATAAAAATATATATACGAAAAAACATAAAATATTTGATTTTGTATTAAAATAAATAGATATACAAAATACACATAAAATAAGCTCAATTTGAATTGAAATATATATACAAAATACATAAAATAATGTAAATTTGTATCAAAATACCTATACAAATACACATTAATAACGTAAATTTGTATAAAAATATATAAACAAAATACACATTAAATAATGTAAATACGTATAAAAAAATGTAAAAAATACACAAATAATCATGTAATTCGTATCAAAATAAATAGACAAAATACCAATAAAATAATGTAAATTTCTATGATAAAACATATACAAAATACACATAAATAACGCAAATATCAATAAAAATATATATAATATAATATATATTTATACATATTTAAAATATTTAATGTATATTTTGTATATATATATATATTTTATCCAAATTTACGTGATTTTATATGTATTTGTTTATATATTTTCATACAAATTTACATTATTTTATGTGAGTTTTCTATATGTATTTCAATACAAATTTGCTTAACTTTATGTGTATTTTGCATATCTATTTTCAAATAAATTTAAATTATTTTTGTGTATTTTTGTATATATTTTTATACAAATTCTAGTTATTTTATTTGTTTTGTGTATATATATTTTCCTACAAATATACATTCTTTTATTGAAATTTTGTGTATTTAATTTTTTACGAATTTACATTATTTTATGTGTATTTTGTATATATATTTTTCTACGTATTTAAACTCTTTTATGTGTATTTTATATATACATTTTCGTAAAAATTTACGTTATTTTATTGTGTGTATTCGTATATATTTTGAAACATTTTATACAAATTCATGTTATTTTATGTGTATTTGTATATATATTTTCATACAAATTTATATTATTTTATGTGTATTCTTACATATATTTTATTACAAATTTACCTTATTTTATGTTTATTTTGTATATTTATTTCATTCAATTTTAAATTATTTAATGTGTATATTTGTATTTGTATTTAGGTTATTTTATGTGTGTTTTCTATATATATTTTCATCCAAAATTACATTATTTTATTGTTATTTTCTTAATTTAACTCGATACGAATTTTGATTATTTCATAGGTATTTTGTATACATATTTTTATACTCATTTACATTATCTAATGTGTGTTTTGTATATATTTTTTTATGCAAACTAATTTTATGTGCATTTTTGTACATATATTTTTATAGTAACTTAAAACGTTATTTTATGTGTATTTTGTATATGTTTTCTCATACAAATTTACATTATTTAATTAGTTTTTTGTTTATTTATTTTGATACGAATGACTTGATTATTGGTGTATTTTGTAAATATTTTTTATACGTATTTACATTACTTAATGTGTATTTTGTTTATATATTTTTTTTGCAAATTTACGTTATTATATGTATTTGTTAAAAATATTTTGAAACAATTTACTTTATTTTATGTATTTTGTATATATATTTCAATTCAAATTTAGCTTATTTTGTGAGTATTTTGTATATCTATTTTCATGCAAATTTAATTACTTCTGTGTATTTTTGTATATAGTTTTATACAAATCTACATTATTTTATGTGCATTTTGTATATTTATATTTATACAAATACACATTCTCTTATTGGTATTTTGTTTATTTATATTTATACGAATTTACATTATTTTATGTGTATTTTGTATACATTTTTGATTCGTATTTACTTAATTTTATTTGTATTTTGTATATATATATTTATAGAGATCTACGTTATTTTATGTGCATTCGTATATATATTTTGAAACAAATTTACATTGTTTTATATGTATTTTGCATATCTATTTCAATACAAATTTACCTTATTGTATGTGCATTTTGTATATTTATTTTAATACAAATTCAAATATTTTATGTGTATTTTGGTATATATAATTTTATAAAAAATGCGTTATTTTATAGGTATTTTGCATCTTAGTTTTCATACAAATGTACATTATTTTATTAATATTCTGTGTATATATTTTGATACGATTTTATATTATACTATTTGTGTTTTGTATATATTTTCTTATACATATTTTCATTATTTAATGTGTATTTTTATATATATTTTACACAAATTAACGTTATTTTAAGTGTATTTGTTTATATAATTTCATTCAAATTTACATTATTTTAAGTGTATTTTGTATATGTATTTCAAAACAAATTTACCTAATTTTATGTGTATTTTGTATATTTATTTTCATACAAATTTAAATTATTTTTGTGTTTTTTGTATATACATATAGAGTAAATTTCTATGAAAATATATATTCAAAATACATATAAAATTATGTAAATAAGTATAAAAATATATATATCAAATACACCTAAAAAATGAAAATTCGTATCAAAATAAATAAACAAAATTCCGATAAAAGAACGTATATTTGTAGGAAAATAAATATACAAAATACACATAAAATTACGAAAATTTGAATAAAAATATATACAAAAAAACAAAAAAATAAATTTCAATTTATATGAAAATAGATATACAAAATACACATAATTAGTTAAATTTGTATTTAAATACATGTACAAAATACACATAAAATAATGTAAATTTGTATGAAATGAAAACAAATTCACATAAAATAACGTACATTTGTATAAAATAGATATACAAAATATACATAGAATAATGTAAAATCGTATCAAAATAAATACACAGAATATCAATAAAATAATGTAATTTTGTATGAAAATAAAGATGCAAAATACCCATAAAATAAAGCATATTTTTTTAAAAATACATATACAAGAATACACATAGAATAATTAAATTTGTATTAAAATTAATATACAAAATGCACGTACAATAAGGGAAATTTGTATTGAAAAAATATACAAAATGCACATAAAACAATGTATATTTGTTTCAAAATATATATACGAATACACATAAAATAACGTATATTTCTATAGAAATATATATAAAAAATACACATGAAATGACGTAAATACGTACAAAAATATATATACACAATACACATTAAATAATATAAATTCGCATCAAAATAAATAAACAAAATATCAATAAAAGAATGTGTATTTGTATGAAAATAGATATACAAAATACACATAAAATATTGTAAATTTGTATAAAACTCTATTAAAAAAATACACAAAATAATTTAAATTTGTATAAAATATATATACAAAATACACATAAAACTAGTTAAATTTCTATTGAAATACATATACAAAATACACATAAAATAATGTAAATTTGAATGAAAATATATAAACAAATACACTTAAAATAACGTAAATTTGTATGGAATATATATAGAAAATACACATTAAATAATGTAAATATGTATAAAAAAATATATACAAAACACAAATAGAATAATGTAAAATAGTATCAAAATAAATACACAGAATATTAATAAAATAATGTAAATTTGTATGAAAATAAAGACGCAAAATACCCATAAAACAACGCATTTTTTATGAAAATATATATACCAAAATACACATAAAATATTTAAATTTGTATTACAATAAATATACAAAATGCACATACAATAAGGTAAATTTGTATTGAAATAGATATGCAAAATACACATAAAACAATGTAAATTTGTTTCAAAATATATATACGAATACACATAAAATAACGTAGATTTCTATAAAAATATATATACAAAATACACATAAAATGAAGTAAATACGTATAAGAAAATGTATACAAAATACACATAAAATAATGTAAACTCGTATCAAAATAAATAAACTAAATGCCAATAAAAGAACGTTTACTTGTATAAATATAAATATACAAAATACACATAAAATAACGTAAAATTGTATAAAACTATATACAAAAATAAACAAAAATAATTAAATTTGAATGAAAATAGATATACAAAAGACACATAAAATAAGCTAAATTTGAATTGAAATAAATATAGAAAATACATAAAATAATGTAAATTTGTATCAAAATATATATTCAAATACACATATATTAAATTTAATATACAAAATGCGTATATAATAAGGTAAATTTGTATTGAAAAAATATACAACATACACGTTTACTCATTCAAATTTATATTATTTTATTGGTATTTTGTTTATTTATTTTGATAAGAATTAAATGATTATATGTATTTTGTACATATTTTTATACGTATTTACATTATTTAATGTGTATTTTGTTATATATTTTCACAAATTTACGTTATTATATGTGTATTTGTATAAATATTTTGACAAATTTACTTTATTTCATGTATTTTGTATATATTTCAATTCAAATTTAGCTTATTTTGTGTATTTGGGATATATTTTCATACAAATTTAATTACTTCTGTGTATTTTTGTATATAGTTTTATATAAATTTACGTTATTTTATGTGTATTTTGTATATTTATATTTATACAAATACACATTCTTTTATTGCTATTTTGTTTATTTATTTTGATACGAATTTACATTATTTTATGTGTATTTTGTATACATTTTTATACGTATTTACTTCATTTTATGTGTATTTTATATATATATTTATAGAAATCTACGTTATTATATGTGTATTCGTATATATATTTTGAAACAAATTTACATTGTTTTATATGTATTTTGCATATCTATTTCAATACAAATTTATCTTATTGTATGTGTTTTTTGTATATTTATTTTAATACAAATTTAATTTTATGATTTGTATTTTGGTATATATATTTTTATAAATGAGTTATTATTTTATGGGTATTTTGCTTTATTTTCATACAAATTTACATTATTTTATTAATATTCTGTGTATTTATTTTGATACGATTTTACATTATTCTATTTGTGTTTTGTACATATTTTTTTATACAAATTTACGTTATTTTAAGTGTATTTGTTTATGAATTTTCATTCAAATTTACATTATTTTATGTGTATTTTGTGTATGTATTTCAATACAAATTTACCTAATTTTATGTGTATTTTGTATATTTATTTTCATACAAATTTAAAATATTTTTGTGCATTTTTGTATATAGTTTGATACAAATTTAGGTTATTTTATGTGTATTTTGTATATCTATTTTCATACAAATACACATTGTTTTATTGATATTTTGTTTATTTGTTTTGACGCGAATTTTATGTGAATTTGTTTTCATCTCATACAAATTTACATTATTTTATGTGTATTTTGTACATGTATTTAAATACAAATTTAACTAATTATATGTGTATTTTGTATATCTATTTTCATACAAATGGAAATTATTTTTTTTGTTTTTTTGTATATATTTTTATTCAAATTTTCGTAATATTATAAAAATATATATACCAAAATACACATAAAATATTTAAATTTGCATTGAAATAAATATACAAAATGCACATACAATAAGGTAAATTTGTATTGAAAGAGATATGCAAAAATACATATAAAACAATGTAAATTTGTTTCAAAATATATATACGAATACAAATAAAAAAACGTAGATTTCTATAAAAATATATATACAAAATACACAAAAAACTAAGTAAATACGTATAAAAAATGTATACAAAATACACATAAAATAATGTAAATTCGAATTAAAATAAATAAACAAAATACCAATAAAAGAATGTGTATTTGGATAAATATAAATATAAAAAATACACATACAAAATAAACATAAAATAAGGTAGATTTGTAAAAAAATATATGTACAAAATACACATAAAATAATGTAAATTTATATAAAAATATATACAAATACACATAAAATACCATGAATTTGTATAAAATATATATTCAAAATAAATATTAAATAATGTAAAAGCGTATAAAATATATATACAAATACAGATAAAAAATACATCGAATAATTAAATTTGTATTAAAATTAATATACAAAATGCGTATATAATAAGGTAAATTTGTATTGAAAAAATATGCAACATACACGTTTACTCATACAAATTTATATTATTTTATTGGTATTTTGTTTATTTATTTTGATACGAATTACATGATTATATGTGTATTTTGTACATATTTTTATACATGTTTACATTATTTAATGTGTACTTTGTTTATATATTTTCATACAAATTTACGTTATTATATGTGTATTTGTATAAATATTTTGATACAAATTTACTTTATTTCATGTATTTTGTATATATATTTCAATTCAAATTTAGCTTATTTTGTGTGTATTTTGTATATATTTTCATACAAATTTAATTACTTCTGTGTATTTTTTATATAGTTTTATATAAATTTACGTTGTTTTATGTGTATTTTGTATATTTATATTTATACAAATACCCTTTTTTTATTGGTATTTTGTTTATTTATTTTGATACGAGTTTACATTATTTTATGTGTATTTTGTATACATTTTTTATACGTATTTACTTCATTTTATGTGTATTTTGTATATATATTTTTATAGAAATCTACGTTATTTTATGTGTATTCGTATATATATTTTGAAACAAATTTACATTGTTTTATATGTATTTTGCATATCTATTTCAATACAAATTTACCTTATTGTATGTGTTTTTTGTATATTTATTTTAATACAAATTTAATTTTTGATGTGTATTTTGGTATATTTAATTTTATAAAAAATGCGTTATTTTATGGGTATTTTGCTTCTTTATTTTCATACAAATTTACATTATTTTATTAATATTCTGTGTATTTATTTTGATACGATTTTACATTATTCTATTTGTGTTTTGTACATATTTTTTTATTCAAATTTACGTTATTTTAAGTGTATTTGTTTATGTATTTTCATTCAAATTTACATTATTTTATGTGTATTTTGTGTATGTATTTCAATACAAATTTACCTAATTTTGTGTATTTTGTATATTTATTTTCATACAAATTTAAAATATTTTTGTGTATTTTTGTATATAGTTTGATCCAAATTTAGATTATTTTATGTGTATTTTGTATATCAATTTTCATACAAATACACATTCTTTTATTGATATTTTGTTTATTTATTTTGACGCGAATTTTATGTGAATTTGTTTACATTTCATACAAATTTACATTATTTTATGTGTATTTTGTACATGTATTTAAATACAAATTTAACTAATTATATGTGTATTTTGTATATCTATTTTCATACAAATTGAAATTTATTTTTTGTTTTTTTGTATATATTTTTATTCAAATTTTCGTAATCTTATAAAAATATATATACCAAAATACACATAAAATATTTAAATTTGCATTGAAATAAATATACAAAATGCACATAAAATAAGGTAAATATGTATTAAAGAGATATGCAAAAATACATATAAAACAATGTAAATTTGTTTCAAAATATATATACGAATACAAATAAAAAAACGTAGATTTCTATAAAAATATATTTACAAAATACACTTAAAATTAAGTAAATACGTATAAAAAATGTATACAAAATACACATAAAATAATGTAAATTCGAATAAAAATAAATAAACAAAATACCAATAAAAGAATGGGTATTTGGATAAATATAAATATACAAAATACACATACAAAATAAACATAAAATAAGGTAGATTTATAAAAAAATATATGTACAAAATGCACATAAAATAATGTAAATTTATATAAAAATATATATACAAATACACATAAAATACCATGAATTTGTATAAAAATATATATTCAAAATAAATATTAAATAATGTAAAAGCGTATAAAAATATATACAAAGTACATATAAAATAATGTAAATTCGTATCAATATAAATCAACAAAACACCAATAAAATAATATATATTTGAATGAAAATAAATTTACAAAATACACATAACATAACTAAAATTTGTATTAATATATACAAAAATACATAGAAATAATTTGAGTTTGTATGAAAATAGATATACAAAATACACATAAAACTAGGTAAATTTCTTTTGAAATGTATATACAAAATACCCATAAAATATTGTAAATTTGTGTCAAAATATATAAACAAATACACATAAAATAACGTAAATTTGTATGAAAAATATATACAAACTACACATAGAATAATGTCAATTCGTATCAAAATGAATGAGCAGAATATCAATAAAATAATGTAAATTTGTATGAAAATAAAGATGCAAAATACCCAAAAAATAAAGCATATGTTTATAAAAATACAGATACAAAAATACACATCGAATAATTAAATTTGTATTAAAATTAATATACAAAATGCGTATATAATAAGGTAAATTTGTATTGAAAAAATATGCAACATACACGTTTACTCATACAAATTTATATTATTTTATTGGTATTTTATTTATTTATTTTGATACGAATTACATGATTATATGTATTTTGTACATATTTTTTTATACGTATTTACATTATTTAATGTGTATTTTGTTTATATATTTTCATACAAATTTACGTTATTATATGTGTATTTGTATAAATATTGTGATACAAATTTACTTTATTTCATGTATTTTGTATATATATTTCAATTCAAATTTTGCTTATTTCATTATGTATTTTGTATATTTTCATACAAATTTAATTACTTCTGTGTATTTTTGTATATAGTTTTATATAAATTTACGTTATTTTATGTGTATTTTGTATATTTATATTCATAAAAATACACATTCTTTTATTGGTATTTTGTTTATTTATTTTGATACGAATTTACATTATTTTATGTGTATTTTGTATACATTTTTTTATACGTATTTACTTCATTTTATGTATTTTGTATATATATTTTTATAGAAATCTACGTTATTTTATGTGTATTCGTATATATATTTTGAAACAAATTTACATTGTTTTATATGTATTTTGCATATCTATTTCAATACAAATTTACCTTATTGTATGTGTTTTTTGTATATTTATTTTAATACAAATTTAATTTTTTGATGTGTATTTTGGTATATATATTTTTATAAATAAAAAAAATGCGTTATTTTATGGTTATTTTGCTTCTTTATTTTCATACAAATTTACATTATTTTATTAATATTCTGTGTATTTATTTTGATACGATTTTACATTATTCTATTTGTGTTTTGTACATATTTTTTTATACAAATTTACGTTATTTTAAGTGTATTTGTTTATGTATTTTCATTCAAATTTACATTATTTTATGTGTATTTTGTGTATGTATTTCAATACAAATTTACCTAATTTTATGTGTATTTTGTATATTTATTTTCATACAAATTTAAAATATTTTTGTGTATTTTTGTATATAGTTTGATACAAATTTAGCTTATTTTATGTGTATTTTGTTTATCTATTTTCTTACAAATACACATTCTTTTATTGATATTTTGTTTATTTATTCTGACACGAATTTACATTATTTAATGTGTATTTTGTATATATATTTTTATACGTATTTACATCATTTCATGTGTATTTTGTATAGTTTTGAACAAATTTATATTATTTAATGTGTATTTTGTATATATATATTTATACAAATACACATTCTTTTATTGGTATTTTGTTTATTTATTTTGATACTAATTTACATTATTTTATGTGTATTTTGTATACAATTTTTATACGTATTTACTTAATTTTATGTGTATTTTGTATATATATTTTTATAGAAATCTACCTTATTTCATGTGTATTCGTATATATATTTTGAAACAAATTTACATTGTTTATATGTATTTTGCATATCTATTTTTGTTTATATATTTATTTTTGGTATACATAGAATAATGTAAAATCGTATCAAAATAAGTACACAGAATATCAATAAAATAATTTAAATTTGTATGAAAATAAAGATGCAAAATACCCATAAGATAAAGCATATTTTTTTTTTAAATACATATACAAAAATACACATAGAATAATTAAATTTGTATTAAAATTAATATACAAAATGCACACATACAATAAGGTAAATTTGTATTGAAAAAAAACGCAAAATACAAATAAAACAGTGTAAATTTGTTTCAAAATATATATACGAATACACATAAAGTAACGTAGATTTCTATAGAAATAATTATACAAAATACACATGAAATTATGTAAATACGTATAAAAATATATATATAAAATACATATTAAGTAATGTAAATTCGTGACAAAATAAATAAACAAAATATCATGAAAAGAATGTGTATTTGTATGAAAATAAATAATAGATAATAAATTTGTATGTAATATATGGAAGATACATTTAAATAATGTAAATATGTATAAAAAATATATATATACAAAAAACAAATAGAATAATGTAAAATCGTATCAAAATAAATACACCGAATATTAATAAAATAATATAAATTTGTATGAAAATAAAGATGCAAAATTCCCATCAGCGCATTTCTTATAAAAATATATATACCAAAATACACATAAAATATTTAAATTTGTATTGAAATAAATATACAAAATGCACATACAATAAGGTAAACTTCTATTGAAAGAGATATACAAAATACATAAAATAATGTAAATTTGTTTCAAAATATATATACGAATACACATAAAATAACGTAGATTTCTATAAAAATATATATACAAAATACACATAAAATTAAGTAAATACGTATAAAAAAATGTAAACAAAATACACATAAAATAATGTAAATTCGAAACAAAATAAATAAACAAAATACCAATAAAAGAATGTATATCTATTTATTTTAATACAAAATCAAATATTTTATGTTTTTTCGTATATATATTTTTATAAAAAATGCGTTATTTTATGGGTATTTTGCATCTTAATTTTCATACAAATTTACATTATTTTATTAATATTTTCTGTATTTATTTTGATAGGATTTTACATTATTTTACTTATGTTTTGTATATATTTTTTTATACATATTTACATTATTTAATGTGTTTTTTGTATATATATTTGATACATATTTACGTTATTTTAAGTTATTTTATGTGTATTTGTTTATATATTTTGACACAAATTTACAATATTTTATGGGTATTTTGTATATACATTTCAAAAGAAATTTACCTAGTTTTATATGTATTTTGAATATCTATTTTCATACAAACTCAAATTATTTTTATGTATTTTTGTATATATTTTAATACAAATTTTAGTTATGTGTATTTTGTAAATTTATTTTCATTCAAATATATATTATTTTATTGGTGTTTTGTTGATTTATATTGATACGAATGTACATTATTTTATATGTACTTTGTATATATATTTTTATACGCTTTTACATTATTTAATATTTATTTTGAATATATATTTTTATACAAATTCATGGTATTTTATATGTATTTGTATATATATTTTTATATAAATTTACATTATTTTATGTGTATTTTGTACATATATTTTTTTACAAATCTACCTTATTTATGTTTATTTTGTATGTGTATTTTGTATATTTATATTTATCCAAATACACATTCTTTTATTGGTATTTTGTTTATTTATTTTAATTCGAATTTACATTATTTTATGTGTATTTTGTATACATTTTTTTATACGTATTTACTTAATTTTAAGTGTATTTTGTAAATATATTTTTATAGAAATCTACGTTTTTTTATTTGTATTCGTATATATATTTTGAAACAAATTTACATTGTTTTATATGTATTTTTGCATATCTCTTTCAATACAAATTTACCTTATTTTATGTGCATTTTGTATATTTATTTCAATGCAAATTTAAATATTTTATGTGTATTTTGGTATAAAATTTGAATAAAAATATATACAAAAAAACAAAAAAATAAATATCAATTTGTATGAAAATAGATATACAAAATACACATATAATTAGTTAAATTTGTATTTAAATACATGTACAAAATACACCTAAAATAAAGTAAATTTGTATGAAATGAAAACAAATTCACATAAAATTCGCGTCAAAATAAATAAACAAAATATCAATAAAAGAATGTGTATTTGTATGAAAATAGATATACAAAATACACATAAAATAACGTAAATTTTTATCAAACTATATACAAAAATACACAAAAATATTTTAAATTTGTATGAAAATAAATATACAAAATACACATAAAATTAGGTAAATTTGTATTGAAATACATACACAAAATACACATAAAATAATGTAAATTTGAATGAAAATACATAAACAAATACACTTAAAATAACGTAAATTTGTATAAAAAAATATGTACAAAACACAAATAGAATAATGTAAAATCGTATCAAAATAAATACACAGAATATTAATAAAATAATGTAAATTTGTATGAAAATAAAGAAGCAAAATACCCATAAAATAACGCATTTTTTTATTTATAAAATATATATACAAAATACACATTAAATAATTAAATTTGTATAAAATAAATATACAAAAACACATACAATAAGGTAAATTTGTATTGAAATAGATATGCAAAATACATATAAAACAATGTAAATTTGTTTCAAAATATATACGAATACACATAAAATAACGTAGATTTCTATAAAAATATATATACAAAATACACATAAAATGAAGTAAATACGTATAAAAAAATGCATACAAAAAACACATAAAATAATGTAAATTCGTATCAAAATAAATAAACAAAATACCAATAAAAGAATGTGTATTTGTATAAATATAAATATACAAAATACACATAAAATAACGTAAATTTATATAAAACTATATACAAAAATACACAGAAGTAATGAAATTTGTATGAAAATATATACAAAATACACACAAAATAAGCTAAATTTTAATTGAAATATATATACAAAATACATGAAATAAAATAAATTTGTATAAAAATATTTATACAAATACACATATAATAACGTAAATTTGTATGAAAATATATAAACAAAATACACATTAAATATTGTAAATACGTATAAAAAATATGTACAAAATACACATATAATCATGTAATTCGTATCATAATAAATAAACAAAATACCAATAAAATAATATAAATTTGTATGAGTAAACGTGTATGTTGCATATTTTTTCAATACAAATTTACCTTATTATATTCGCATTTTGTATATTAATTTTAATATATGTGTATTTGAATATATATTTTGATACAAATTTATATTATTTTATGTATTTTCTATATTTATTTCAATTCAAATTTAACTTATTTTATGTGTCTTTTGTATATCTATTTTCATACAAATATAAGTATTTTTGTTTATTTTTGTATATAGTTTTATACAATTTTACGTTATTTTATGTGTATTTTGTATATATATATTTATACAAGTAAACATTCTTTTATTGGCATTTAGTTTATTTATTTTGATACGAGTTTACATTATTTTATGTGTATTTTGTATACATTTTCTTATACGTATTTACTTCATTTTATGTGTATTTTGTATATAGATTTTTATAGAAACCTACGTTATTTTATGTATATTCGTATATATATTTTGAAACAAATTTACATTGTTTTATGTGTATTTTGCATATCTATTTCAATACAAATTTACCTTATTGTATGTGCATTTTGTATATTTATTGTAATACAAATTTAAATATTTTATGTGTATTTTGGTATATATATTTTCATAAAAAATGCGTTGTTTTATGGGTATTTTGCGTCTTTATTTTCATACAAATTTACATTATTTTATTAATATTCTGTGTATTTATTTTGATACTATTTTACATTATTCTATTTGTGTTTTGTATATATTTTTTATACATATTTACATTATTTAATGTGTATTTTCTATATATATTTCATACAAATTTACGTTATTTTAAGTGTATTTGTTTATATATTTTCATTCAAATTTACATTATTTTATGTGTATTTTGTATATGTATTTCAATAGAAATTTAACTAGTTTTATGTGTATTTTCTATATATATTTTTATACAAATTTAAATTATTTTTTTGTATTTTTTTAATAGAGTTTTATACAAATTTACAATATTTTATGTGTATTTTGTATATCTATTTTCATACAAATACTGTACACATTCTTTTATTGATATTTTGTTTATTTATTTTGATGCGAATTTACATTATTTAATGTGTATTGTGTATATATATTTTTATACGTATTTACGTCATTTCATGTGTATTTTGTATATATTTCTATAAATATACGTTATTTTATGTGTATTCGTATATATATTTTGAAACAAATATACATTGTTTTATGTGCATTTTGTATATTTTTTCAATACAAATTTCCCTTATTGTACGTGCATTTTGTATATTAATTTTAATACAAATTTAATTATTCTATGTGTATTCTTGTATATGTATTTTTAAAAAAATATGCTTTATTTTATGGGTATTTTGCATCTTTATTTTCATACAAAATTACATTATTTTATTGATATTCTGTGTATTTATTTTGATACGATTTTACATTATTCTATGTATATTTTGTATATCTATTTTATACAAATGTGCGTTATTTTATGTGAATTTGTTTTTTTAATTTAATACAAATTTACATTATTTTATGTGTATTTTGTACAAATATTTAAATACAAATTTAACTAATTATATGTGTATTTTGTATATCTATTTTCATACAAATTGAAATTTATTTTTTTGTTTTTTTGTATATATTTTTATTCAAATTTTCGTAATTTTATGTGTATTTTGTATATTTATTTTCCTACAAATATACGTTCTTTTATCGTAATTTTGTTTATTTATTTTGATACGAATTTTCATTTTTTTAGGTGTATTTGATATATATATTTTTATACTTATTTTCATAATTTTATATGTATTTTGAATATATATTTTCATAGAAATTTACGCTATATGTATATACAAAAAAACACAAAAATAATTTAAATTTGTATGAAAATAAATATACAAAATACACATAAAATTAGGTAAATTTGTATTGAAATACATATACAAAATACACTTAAAATAATGTAAATTTGAATGAAATTATATAAACAAATACACTTAAAATGACGTTAATTTGTATAAAATATATATAAAAAATACACATTAAATAATGAAAATATGTATAAAAAAATATATACAAAACACAAATAGTATAATATAAAATCGTATCAAAATATATACACAGAATATTAATAAAATAATGTACATTTGTATGAAAACTAAGATGCAAAATACCTATAAAATAACGCATTTTTTATAAAATTATATATACCAAAATACACATAAAATATTTGAATTTGTATTAAAATAAATATACAAAATGCACATACAATAAGGTAGATTTGTATTGAAATAGATATGCAAAAAACACATAAAACAATGTAAATTTGTTTAAAAATATATATACGAATACACATAAAATAACGTAGATTTTTATAAATATATATATATATATACAAAATACAAATAAAATTAAGTAAATACGAATCAACAATGTATACAAAATACACATAAAATAATGTAAATTCGTATAAATATAAATAAACAAAATACCAATAAGAGAATGTGTATTTGTATAAATATAAATATACAATATGCACATAAAATAACGTAAATTTGTATAAAACTATATACAAAAATACACAGAAGTAATTAAATTTGCATGAAAATAGATATACAAAATACACACAAAATAAGTTAAATTTGAATTGAAATATGTATATACAAAATACATAAAATAAAGTAAATTCGTTTCAAAATATTTTTAACAAATACACATATAATAACGTAAATTTGTAAAAAAAATATATAAACAAAATACACATTAAGTAATGTAAATACGTATAAAAAAATATTTACAAAATACACCAATAATCAAGTCATTCGTATCAAAATAAATAAACAAAAAACTAATTGTATAATGTAAATTTGTATGAGAAAACATATACAAAATACACATAAGATAACGTTTTAAATTTCTATAAAAATATATGTACAAAAATGCACATAAAATTAGTTTGCATAAAAAAATATATACAAAACACACATTAGATAATGTAAATGAGTATAAAAATTTGTATACAAAATACCTATGAAATAATCTAAATTCGTATCGAGTTAAATTAAGAAAATAACAATAAAATAATGTAATTTTGGATGAAAATATATTTAGAAAACACACATAAAATAACCTAAATACAAATACAAATATACACATTAAATAATTTAAAATTGAATTAAATAAATATACAAAATAAACATAAAATAAGGTAAATTTGTAATAAAATATATGTAAGAATACACATAAAATAATATAAATTTGTATGAAAATATATATACAAATACACATAAAATAACATGAATTTGTATAAAATGTTTCAAAATATATACGAATACACACAATAAAATAACGTAAATTTTTATGAAAATGTATATATAAAATACACATAAAATAGTTTAAATACGTAGAAAAATATATATACAAAATACACATAAAATAATGTAAATTCGTAAAAAATTAAATACACAAAATTCCAATAAAAGAATGTATATTTGTAGGAAAATATATATACAAAAAACAAATAAAATAACTAGAATTTGTATAAAAATATATACAAAAATACACAAAAATAATTTAAATTTGTTTGAAAATAGATATGCAAAATACATTATTTTATTGTTTGTCAAATTTGTATTGAAATACATATACAAAACTCACATAAAATAATGTAAATTTGTATGAAAATATGTAAACAAATACATATAAAATCACGTATATATTTGGATAAAATATATATATACAAAATATACATTAAATATTTTAAATATGTATAAAAATATATTATATTATATATATTTTTATTGATATTTGCGTTATTTATGTGTATTTTGTATATGTTTTCTCATAGAAATTTACATTATTTTATTGGTATTTTGTCTATTTATTTTGATACGAATTACATGATTATTTGTGTATTTTTTACATTTTTTTATACGTATTTACATTATTTAATGTGTATTTTGTTTATATATTTTTATACAAATTTACGTTATTATATGTGTATTTGTATAGGTATTTTGATACAAATTTACATTATTTTATGTATTTTGTATATATATATATTTCAATTCAAATTTAGCTTATTTTATGTGTATTTTGTATATCTATTTATTTAAATACAAAATCAAATATTTTATGTTTTTTCGTATATATATTTTTTATAAAAAATGCGTTATTTTATGGGTATTTTGCATCTTAATTTTCGTACAAATTTACATTATTTTATTAATATTTTCTGTATTTATTTTGATACGATTTTACATTATTTTATGTGTTTTGTATATATTTTTTTATACATATTTACATTATTTAATGTGTTTTTTGTATATATATTTGATACAAATTTACGTTATTTTAAGTCTATATGTTTATATATTTTCATTCAAATTTAATTATTTTATGTGTATTTTGTATATGTATTTCAATACAAATTTACCTAATTTTATATGTTTTTTGTATATTTATTTTCATACAAGTTTAAATAATTTTTGTTTATTTTTGTATATAGTTTTATACAAATTTAGGTTCTTTTATGTGTATTTTGTATATCTATTTTCATACAAATACACATTCTTTTCATGATATTTTGTTTATTTGTTTTGACACGAATTAACATTATTTAATGTGTATTTTGTATATATTTTTATACGTATTTACATTATTTCAAGTGTATTTTGTATATATATTTCTATAGAAATCTGCGTTATTTTATGTGTATTCGAATATATATTTTGAAACAAATTTACATTGTTTTATGTGTATTTTGCATATTTTTTCAATACAAATTTACCTTATTGTATGTCCATTTTGTATATAAATTTTAATACAAATTTGATTAATCTGTGTATTTTTGTATATGTATTTTTATAAAAATATGTAATTAGTTAAATTTGTATTTAAATACATGTACAAAATACACATAAAATAATGTAAATTTGTATGAAATGAAAACAAATTCACATGAAATAACGTACATTTGTATAAAATAGATATACAAAATAATTTTATGTGTATTTTGTATATTTATTTTCATACAAATTTAAATTATTTTTGTGTATTTTTTTATATAGTTTTATACAAACTTAGGTTATTTTATGAGTATTTTGTATATCTATTTTCATACAAATACACATTCTTTTATTGATATTTTGTTTATTTATTTTGACGAGAATGTAAATTATTTAATGTGTATTTTGTATATATATTTTTATACGTATTTACATCATTTCATGTGTATTTTGTATATATCTTTCTATAGAAATCTACGTTATATTATGTGTATTCGTATATAGATTTTTAAACAAATTTACACTTTTATGTGTATTTTGCATATTTTTTCAATACAAATTTACCTTATTGTATATGCATTTTGTATATTAATTTTAATACAAATTTAATTATTTTATGTGTATTTTTGTATATGTATTTTTATAAAAATATGCTTTATTTATGGGTATTTTGCATCTTTATTTTCATACAAATTTACGTTATTTTATTGATATTCTGCTCATTCATTTTGATACGATTTGACATTATTCTATGTGTATTTTGTATATATTTTTCAAACAAATTTACGTTATTTTATGTGTATTTGTTTATATATTCTGACACAAATTTACAATATTTTATGGGTATTTTGTATATATATTTCAAAAGAAATTTACCTAGTTTTATGTGTATTTTGAATATCTATTTTCATACAAACTCAAATTATTTTTATGTATTTTTGTATATATTTCAATACAAATTTTAGTTATGTTATGTGCATTTTTTAAATCTATTTTCAATCAAATATATATTATTTTATTGGTATTTTGTTGATTTATATTGATACGAGTTTACATTATTTTATATGTACTTTTTATATATATTTTTATACGCATTTACATTATTTAATATTTATTTTGAATATATAATTTTAAACAAATTCATGGTATTTTATGTGTATTTGTATATATATTTTCATATAAATTTTCATTATTTTTTGTGTATTTTGTACATATATCTCATTACAAATTTACCTTATTTTATGTTTATTTTGTATGTGTATTTTGTACATTTATATTTATACAAATACACATTCTTTTATTGGTATTTTGTTTATTTATTTTGTTTCGAATTTATATTATTTTATGTGTATTTTGTTTACATTTTTTTATACGTATTTACCTAATTTTATGTGTATTTTGTATATATATTTTTATAGAAATCTACGTTATTTTATGTGTATTCGTATATATATTTTGAAACAAATTTACTTTGTTTTATATGTATTTTTGCATATCTCTTTCAATAGAAGTTTACCTTATTGTATGTGCATTTTGTACATTTATTTCAATACAAATTTAAATATTTTATGTGTATTTTGGTATATATATTTTTATAAGAAATGCGCTATTTGATGGGAATTTTGCATCTTTATTTTCATACAAATTTACATTATTTTATTAATATTCGGTGTATTTATTTTGATACGATCTTACATTATTCTATTTGTTTTTTGTATATATTTTTTTATACATATTTACATTATTTAATGTATATCTTGCATATATATTTCATACAAATTTATTATCTATTATCTATTTTCATACAAATACACATTCTTTTCATGATATTTTTGTATTTGTATATATATTTTCATATAAATTTACATTATTTTATGTGTATTTTGTACATATATTTCATTACAAATTTACCTTATTTTATGTTTATTTTGTATGTGTATTTTGTCCATTTATATTTATACACGTTTACTCATACAAATTTATATTATTTTATTGGTATTTTGTTTATTTATTTTGATACGAATTACATGATTATATGTGTATTTTGTACACATTTTTTTATACGTATTTACATTATTTAATGTGTTTTTTGTTTATATATTTTCATACAAATTTACGTTATTATATGTGTATTTGTATAAATATTTTGATACCAATTTACTTTATTTCATGTATTTTGTATATATATTTCAATTCAAATTTAGCTCATTTTCTGTGTGTTTTGTATATATTTTCATACAAATTTAATTACTTGTGTGTATTTTTGTATATAGTTTTATATAAATTTACGTTATTTTATGTGTATTTTGTATATTTATATTTATACAAATACACATTCTTTTATTGGTATTTTGTTTATTTATTTTGATACGAATTTACATTATTTTATGTGTATTTTGTATACATTTTTATACGTATTTACTTCATTTTATGTGTATTTTGTATATATATTTTTATAGAAATCTACGTTATTTTAGGTGTATTCGTATACATATTTTGAAACAAATTTACATTGATTTATATGTATTTTGCATATCTATTTCAATACAAATGTACCTTATTGTACATATAAAACAATGTAAATTTGTTTCAAAATATATGTACGAATACACATAAAATAACGTAGATTTCTATAAAAATATATATACAAAATACGCATAAAATTAAGTAAATACGTATAAAAAAAATGTAAACAAAATACACATAAAATAATGTAAATTCGAAACAAAATAAATAAACAAAATACCAATAAAAGAATGTGTATTTGTATAAATATAGATGTACAAAATACACTCGTAGATTTGTAATGAAATATATGTACAAAATACACATAAAATAATATAAATTTATATGAAAATATATATACAAATACACATAAAATACCATGAATTTGTATAAAATTATATACTCAAAATAAATATTAAATAATGTAAATGCGTATAAAAATATATATACAAAGTACATATAAAATAATGTAAATTCGTATCAATATAAATCAACAAAATACCAATAAAATAATATATATTTGAATGAAAATAGATTTACAAAAAACACATAACCTAACTAAAATTTGTATTGAAATATATACAAAAATACATAAAAATAATTTGAGTTTGAATGAAAATAGATATTCAAAATACACATAAAACTAGGTAAATTTCTTTGAAATATATATACAAAATACCCATAAAATATTGTAAATTTGTGTCAAAATATATAAACAAAATATATAAATATATAAAAATATATAAAAAAATATATACAAAATACACATAGAATATAATCAAATCGTATCAAAATGAATGAGCAGAATATTAATAAAATAACGTAAATTTGTATGAAAATAAAGATGCAAAATACCCATAAAATAAAGCATATTTTTATAAAAATACATATAGAAAAATACACATAGAATAATTAAATTTGTATTAAAATTAATATACAAAATGTATATACAATAAATTTAAATTTGATTATATTAAATGAAATAAATATAGAAAATAAACATCAAATAAGGTAAATTTGTAATAAAATATATGTAAGAACACACATAAAATAATATAAATTTGTATGAAAATATATATACAAATACACATAAAATAACATGAATTTGTATAAAATTTGTTTCAAAATATATACGAATACGCACAATAAAATAACATAAATTTTTATGAAAATGTATATATAAAATACACATAAAATAATTTAAATACGTAGAAAAATATATATACAAAATACACATAAAATAATGTAAATTCGTAAAAGATTAAATACACAAAATTCCAATAAAAGAATGTATATTTTTAGGAAAATATATATACAAAAAACAAATAAAATAACTAAAATTTGTATAAAAATATACAAAAATACACAAAATAATTTAAATTTGTTTGAAAATAGATATGCAAAATACACATAAAGTTAGGCAAATTTGTATTGAAATACATATACAAAACTCACATAAAATAATGTAAATTTGTATGAAAATATATAAACAAATATATATAACATAACGTAAATTTGGATAAAATATATATACAAAATATACATTAAATATTTTAAATATGTTTAAAAATATATTATATTATATATATTTTTATTGATATTTGCGTTATTTATGTTTATTTTGTATATGTTTTCTCATAGAAATTTACATTATTTTATTGGTATTTTGTCTATTTATTTTGATACGAATTACATGATTATTTGTGTATTTTGTACATTTTTTTATACGTATTTACATTATTTAATGTGTATTTTGTTTATATATTTTTATACAAATTTACGTTATTATATGTGAATTTGTATAAGTATTTTGATACAAATTTACATTATTTTATGTATTTTGTATATATATTTCAATTCAAATTTAGCTTATTTTATGAGTATTTTGTATATCTATTTATTTTAATACAAAATCAAATATTTTATCTTTTTTCGTATATATATTTTTATAAAAAATGCATTATTTTATGGGTATTTTGCATCTTAATTTTCATACAAATTTACATTATTTTATTAATATTTTCTGTATTTATTTTGATACGATTTTACATTATTTTATTTGTGTTTTGTATATATTTTTTTATACATATTTACATTATTTAATGTGTTTTTTGTATATATATTTGATACAAATTTACGTTATTTTAAGTCTATATGTTTATATATTTTCATTCAAATTTACATTATTTTATGTGTATTTTGTATATGTATTTCAATACAAATTTACCTAGTTTTATATGTTTTTTGTATTTTTATTTTCATACAAGTTTAAATTATTTTTGTGTATTTTTGTATATAGTTTTATACAAATTTAGGTTATTTTATGTGTATTTTGAATATCTATTTTCATACAAATACACATTCTTTTCATGATATTTTGTTTATTTATTTTGACACGAATTAACATTATTTAATGTGTTTTGTATATATATTTCATACAAATTTACGTTATTATATGTGTATTTGTTTATATATTTTCTTTCAAATTTACATTATTTTATGTGTATTTTGTATATGTATTTCAATAGAAATTAACCTAATTTTATGTGTATTTTGTATATTTCTTTTCATACAAATTTAAATTATTTTTTTGTATTTTTGTATATAGTTTTATACAAATTTAGGTTATTTTATGTACGCATTTACATTATTTAATGTGTGTTTTGTATATATATTTTTATCCAAAGTTAATTTATTTTACGTTCATTTTTGGACATATATTTTTATAGAAATTAGCGTTATTTTATATGTATTTGTATATCTTTTCTCATACAAATTTACATTATTTTATTGCTATTTTGATTATTTAGTTTGATACGAATTACATGATTATATGTGTATTTTGTACATATTTTTTTATACGTATTTACATTACTTAATGTGTATTTTGTTTATATATTTTTAAACAAATTTACGTTATTATATGTGTGTTTGTTTAAGTATTTTGATACAAATTTACATTATTTTATGTATTTTGTATATATATTTCAATTCAAATTTAGCTTATTTTATCTGTATTTTGTATATCTATTTTCAAACGAATTTAATTACTTCTGTGTATTTTTGTATATAGTTTTATAAAAATTTACGTTATTTTATGTGTATTTTGTATATTTATATTTATACAAATACACATTCTTTTATTGGTATTTTGTTTATTTATTTTGATACGAATTTACATTATTTTATGTGTATTTTGTATACATTTTTTATACGTATTTACTTCATTTTACGTGTATTTTGTATATATATTTTTATACAAATCTACGTTATTTTATGTGTATTCGTATATATATTTTGAAACAAATTTACATTGTTTTATATGTATTTTGCATATCTATTTCAATACAGATTTACCTTATTGTATGTGTATTTTGTATATTTATTTTAATACAAATAAATTTTTTATGTGTATTTTTGTATATATATTTAAAAAAAATTCGTTATTTTATGGGTATTTTGCTTCTTTGTTTTCATAGAAATTTACATTATATTATTAATATTCTGTGTATTTATTTTGATACGATTTTACATTATTCTATTTGTGTTTTGTATATATTTTTTTATACAAATTTACGTTATTTTAAGTGTATTTGTTTATGTATTTTCATTCAAATTTACAGTATTTTATGTGTATTTTGTATATGTATTTCAATAAAAAGTTACCTAATTTTATGTGTATTTTGTATATTTATTTTCATACAAATTTAAATTATTTTTGTGTATTTTTGTATATAGTTTTATACAAATTTATATTATCTTTTGTGTATTTTGTATATTTATTTTCATACAAATACACATTCTTTTATTGACATTTTGTTTATTTATTTTGACGTGAATTTACATTATTTAATGTGTATTTTGTATATATATTTTTATACATATTTACATCCTTTCATGTGTATTTTGTATATTTATAAAAAATGCGTTATTTTATGGGTATTTTGCATCTTTATTTTCATACAAATTTACATTATTTTATTTAAATTCTGTGTATTTATTTTAATACGATTTTACATTATTCTATTTGTGTTTTGTATATATATTTTTTATACATATTTACATTATTTAATGAGTATTTTTTATATATATTTTATACAAATTTATGTTAATTTAAGTGTATTTGTTTATATATTTTCATTCAAATTTACATTATTTTATGTGTATTTTGTATATGTATTTCTTTACAAATTTACCTAGTTTTATGTGTATTTTGTATATTTATTTTCATACAAATTTAACTTATGTTTGTGTATTTTTATATATAGTTTTATACAAATTTACGTTATTTTATGTGTATTTTGTATATGTATTTTCATACAAATACACATTCTTTTATTGATATTTTAATTATTTATTTTGACACGAATTTACATTATTTAATGTGTATTTTGTATATATATTTTTATACGTATTTACAACATTTCATGTGTATTTTGTATATATATTTCTATAGAAATCTATGTTATTTTATGTGTATTCGTATATATATTTTGAAACAAATCTACATTATTTTATGTGTATTTTGTATATATATTTCATTATAAATTTGCCTTATTTTAAGTTTATTTTTATATCTATTTTCATTCAAATTCAAATCATTTTATGAGTATATATTTATTTGTATTTACGTTATTTTATGTGTATTTTCTATATATATTTTCATTCAAAATTACATTATTTTATAGGTATTTTGTTCATTTATTTCGATACGAATTTAGATTATTTCATGTGTATTTTCTATACATATACATATAGAGTAAATTTCTATGAAAATATATATTCAAAATACATATAAAATTATGTAAATAAGTATAAAAATATATATTTCAAATACACCTAAAAAAAAAAGAAAATTCGTATCAAAATAAATAAATAAAATTCCGATAAAAGAACGTATATTTGTCGGAAAATAAATATACAAAATACACATAAAATTACGAAAATTTGAATAAAAATATATACAAAAATACACAAAATTAATTTCAATTTGTATGAAAATAGATATACAAAATACACATATAATTAGTTAAATTTGTATTTAAATACATGTACAATATTCACATAAAATAATGTAAATTTGTATGAAATGAAAACAAATTCACATAAAATAACGTACATTGGTATAAAATAGATATACAAAATATACATAGAATAATGTAAAATCGTATCAAAATAAATACACAGAATATCAATAAAATAATGTAATTTTGTATGAAAATAAAGATGCAAAATACCCATAAAATAAAGCATATTTTTATAAAAATACATATACAAAAATACACATAGAATAGCTAAATTTGTATTAAAATTAATATACAAAATGCACGTACAAAAAGGTATATTTGTATTGAAAAAATATGCAAAATGCACATAAAACAATGTATATTTGTTTCAAAATATATATACGAATACATATAAAATAACGTATATTTCTATAGAAATATATATACAAAATACACATGAAATGACGTACATACGTATAAAAATATATATACACAATACACATTAAATTATGTAAATTCGCATCAAAATAAATAAACAAAATATCAATAAAAGAATGTATATTTGTATGAAAATAGATATACAAAATACACATAAAATATTGTAAATTTGAATAAAAATATATAAACAAATACACTTAAAATAACGAAAATTTGTATGAAATATATATAGAAAATACACATTAAATAATGTAAATATGTATAAAAAAATATATACAAAGCTCAAATAGAATAATATAAAATAGTATCAAAATAAATACAGAGAATATTAATAAAATAATGTAAATTTGTATGAAAATAAAGATGCAAAATACCCATAAAAAAACGCATTTTTTATGTAAATATATATACCAAAATGCACATAAAATATTTAAATTTGTATTACAATAAATATACAAAATGCACATACAATAAGGTAAATTTGTATTGAAATAGATATGAAAAATACATATACAACAATGTAAATTTTTTTCAAAATATACATACGAATACACATAAAATAACGTAGATTTCTATAAAATATATATACAAAAAAAACATAAAATGAAGTAAATACGTATAAGAAAATGTATACAAAATACACATAAAATAATGTAAATTCGTATCAAAATAAATAAACTAAATGCCAATAAAAGAATGTTTACTTGTATAAATATGAATATACAAAATACACATAAACAAATATACATAAGATAACGTAAATTTCCATAAAATATATGTACAAAATATACATTTAATAATGTAAATATGTCTAAAAATATATATACAAAATACACAGAATAACGTAAAATCGTATCAAAATAAATAAACAGACAATCAATAAAATAATGTAAATTTGTATGAAAATAAAGATACAAAATACCCATATAATAACGCATATTTGTTTAAAAATATATATACAAAAATACACATAAAATAATTAAATTTGCATCAAAATAAATATACAAAAGGCACATACAATAAAGAAAATTTGTATTGAAATAGATATGCGAAATACATATAAATAATGTAAATTTGTATCAAAATATATATACGAATACACATAAAATAGAGTAAATTTCTATGAAAATATATATTCAAAATACATATAAAACTATGTAAATAAGTATAAAAATATATATATATCAAATACACCTAAAATAATGAAAATTCGTATCAAAATAAATAAACAAAATTCCGATAAAAGAATGTATATTTGTAGGAAAATAAATATACAAAATTCACATAAAATTACGAAAATCTGAATAAAAATATATACTAAAATACACAAAATTAATTTCAATTTGTATGAAAATAGATATACATAATACACATATAATTAGTTAAATTTGTATTTAAATACATGTACAAAATACACATAAAATAATGTAAATTTGTATGAAATGAAAACAAATTCACATAAAATTACGTTCATTTGTATGAAATATATATACAAAATATACATAGAATAATGTAAAATCGTAACAAGATAAATACACAGAATATCAATAAAATAAGGTAGATTTGTATGAAAATAAAGATGCAAAATACCCATAAAATAAAGCATTTTTTTTATGAAAATACATATACAAAAATACACATAGAATAATTAAATTTGTATTAAAATTAATATACAAAATGCACGTACAATAAGGTAAATTTATATTGAAGAAATATGCAAAATGCACAATAAAACAATGTATATTTCTTTCAAAATATATATACGAATACACATAAAATAACATATATTTCTATAGAAATATATATACAAAATACACATGAAATGACGTAAATACGTATAAAAATATATATACACAATACACATTAAATAATGTGAAATCGCGTCAAAATAAATAAACAAAATATCAATAAAAAATGTGTATTTGTATGAAAATAGATATACAAAATACACATAAAATATTTTAAATTTATATAAAACTCTTTTTATTAAAATATATATACCAAAATAATAAAATATTTAAATTTGTCTTACAATAAATATACAAAATGCACATACAATAAGGTAGATTTATATTGAAATAGATATGCTAAATACATATAAAACAATGTAAATTTGCTTCAAAATATATATACCAATACACATAAAATAACGTAGATTACTATGAAAATATATATACAAAATACACATTAAATGAAGTAAATACGTATAAGAAAATGTATACAAAGTACACATTAAGTAATGTAAATACGTATAAAAAATATGTACAAAATACACATATAATCATGTAATTCGTATCAAAATAAATAAACAAAATAGCAATAAAATAATGTAAATTTGAATGAGAAAACATTTACAAAGAACGCAAATTTCTATAAAAATATATGTACAAAAATGCACATAAAATAAAGTAAATTTGCAAAAAAATATATATACAAAACACACACTAAATAATGTAAATGCGTACATAAAATAACCTAAATTTGTATAAAACTATATACAAAAATACACAAAAATAATTAAAATTTGTTTGAAAAGAAATATACAAAATACACATAAAACTAGGTAAATTTGTATTGAAATACATATACAAAATACACATCAAATAATTTAAATTTGAATGAAAATATATAAACAAATACACTTAAAATAACGTAAATTTGTATAAAATATATATGCAAGATACACATTAAATAATGTAAATGTGCATAAAAATATATATATACAAAAAAACAAATAGAATAATGTAAAATCGTATCAAAATAAATACACAGAATATCAATAAAATAATGTAAATTTGTATGAAAATAAAGATGCAAAATTCCCAAAAATTATCGCATTTTTTATAAAAATATATTTACCAAAATACACATAAAATATTTAAATTTGTATTGAAATAAATATACAAAATGCATATACAGTAAGGTAAATTTGTATTGAAAGAGATATTCAAAAATACATATAAAACAATGTAAATTTGTTTCAAAATATATATACGAATACACATAAAATAAATTAGATTTCTATAGAAATATATATACAAAATACATATGGAATTATGTAAATACGTATAAAAATATATATACAAAGTACATATCAAATAATGTAGATTCGTGTCAAAATAAATAAACAAAATATCATGAAAAGAATGTGTATTTGTATGAAAATAGATAATAGATAATAAATTTGTATAAAATATATATGCTAGATACACATTAAATAATGTAAATATGTATAAAAAGTATATACAAAAAACAAATAGAATAATGTAACATCGTATCAAAATAAATACACCGAATATTAATAAAATAATGTAAATTTGTATGAAAATAAAGATGCAAAATTCCCATAAAATAGTGCATTTATTATAAAAATATATATACCAAAATACACATAAAATATTTAAATTTGCATTGAAATAAATATAAAAAATGCACATACAATAAGGTAAATTTGTATTGAAAGAGATATGCAAAAATACATATAAAACAATGTAAATTTGTTTCAAAATATATATACGAATACAAATAAAAAAACGTAGATTTCTATAAAAATATATATACAAAATACACATAAAATTAAGTAAATACGTATAAAAAAATGTATACAAAATACATAAAATAATGTAATTTCGAATTAAAATAAATGTAAATTTGAATGAAAATATATAAACAAATACACTTAAAATAACGTAAATTTGTATAAAATATATATGCAAGATACACATTAAATAATGTAAATGTGTATAAAAAAAACAAATAGAATAATGTAAAATCGTATCAAAATAAATACACAGAATATCAATAAAATAATGTAAATTTGTATGAAAATAAAGATGCAAAATTCCCAAAAATTATCGCATTTTTTTATTAAAATATATATACCAAAATACACATAAAATATTTAAATTTGTATTGAAATAAATATACAAAATGCATATACAGTAAGGTAAATTTGTATTAAAAGAGATATTCAAAAATACATATAAAACAATGTAAATTTGTTTCAAAATATATATACGAATACACATAAAATAAAGTAGATTTCTATAGAAATATATATACAAAATACATATGAAATTATGTAAATACGTATAAAAATATATATACAAAATACATATCAAATAATGTAAATTCGTGTCAAAATAAATAAACAAAATATCATGTAAAGAATGTGTATTTGTATAAAAATAGATAATAAATAATAAATTTGTATAAAATATATATGCAGGATACTCATTAAATAATGTAAATATGTATAAAAAAGTATATACAAAAAACAAATAGAATAATGTAAATTCGTATCAAAATAAATACACCGAATATTAATAAAATAATGTAAATTTATATGAAAAAAAAGATGCAAAATTCCCATAAAATAGCGCATTTCTTATAAAAATATATATACCAAAATACACATAAAATATTTAAATTTGTATTGAAATAAATATACAAAATGCACATACAATAAGGTAAATTTGTATTGAAAGAGATATGCAAAAATACATATAAAACAATGTAAATTTGTTTCAAAATATATATACGAATACAAATAAAAAAACGTAGATTTCTATAAAAATATATATACAAAATACACATAAAATTAAGTAAATACGTATAAAAAAATGTATACAAAATACACATAAAATAATGTAAACTCGATTTAAAATAAATAAACAAAATACCAATAAAAGAATGTGTATTTGGATAAATATAAATATACAAAATACATATACAAAATAAACATAAAATAAGGTAGATTTGTAATAAAATATATGTACAAAATACACATAAAATAATGTAAATTTATATGAAAATATATATACAAATACACATAAAATACCATGAATTTGTATAAAAATATATATTCAAAATAAATATTAAATAATGTAAAAGCGTATAAAAATATATATACAAAGTACATATAAAATAATGTAAATTCGTATCAATATAAATCAACAAAACACCAATAAAATAATATATATATATATATATATATATATATATATATATATATATATATATATATATATATATATATATATATATATATATATATATATATATATGAATGAAAACAAATTTACAACATACACATAACATAACTAAAATTTGTATTAAAATATATACAAAAATACATAGAAATAATTTGAGTTTGTATGAAAATAGATATACAAAATACACATAAAACTAGGTAAATTTCTTTTGAAATGTAGATACAAAATAATATAAAATTGTAAATTTGTGTCAAAATATTTAAACAAATACACATAAAATAACGTAAATTTGTATGAAAAAAATATACAAAACATACATAGAATAATGTAAATTCGTATCAAAATGAATGAGCAGAATATCAATAAAATAATGTATATTTGTATGAAAATAAAGATGCAAAATACCCAAAAAATAAAGCATATGTTTATAAAAATACAGATACAAACATACACATCGAATAATTAAATTTGTATTAAAATTAATATACAAAATGCGTATATAATAAGGTAAATTTGTATTGAAAAAATATGCAACATACACGTTTACTCATACAAATTTATATTATTTTATTGGTATTTTGTTTATTTATTTTGATACGAATTACATGATTATGTGTATTTTGTACACATTTTTTATACGTATTTACATTATTTAATGTGTATTTTTTATATATTTTCATACAAATTTACGTTATTATATGTATTTGTATAAATATTTTGATACAAATTTACTTTATTTCATGTATTTTGTATATATATTTCAATTCAAATTTAGCTTATTTGGTGTGTATTTTGTATATATTTTCATACAAATTTAATTACTTCTATGTATTTATGTATATAGTTTTATATAAATTTACGTTATTTTATGAGTATTTTGTATATTTATATTTATACAAATACACATTCTTTTATTGGTATTTTGTTTATTTATTTTGATACGAATTTACATTATTTTATGTGTATTTTGTATACATTTTTTTATACGTATTTACTTCATTTTATGTGTATTTTGTATATATATTTTTATAGAAATCTACGTTATTTTATGTGTATTCGTATATATATTTTGAAACAAATTTACATTGTTTTATATGTATTTTGCATATCTATTTCAATACAAATTTACTTTATTGTATGTGTTTTTTATATATTTATTTTAATAAAAATTTAATTTTTTGATGTGTATTTTGGTATATATATTTTTATAAATAAAAAAAAAATGCGTTATTTTATGGGTATTTTGCTTCTTTATTTTCATACAAATTTACATTATTTTATTAATATTCTGTGTATCTATTTTGATACGATTTTACATTATTCTATTTGTGTTTTGTACATATTTTTTTTATACAAATTTACGTTATTTTAAGTGTATTTGTTTATGTATTTTCATTCAAATTTACATTATTTTATGTGTATTTTGTGTATGTATCTCAATACAAATTTACCTAATTTTATGTGTATTTTGTATATTTATTTTCATACAAATTTAAAATATTTTTGTGTATTTTTGTATATAGTTTGATACAAATTTAGGTTATTTTATGTGTATTTTGTATATCTATTTTCATACAAATACACATTCTTTTATTGATATTTTGTTTATTTATTTTGACGCGAATTTTATGTGAATTTGTTTTCATTTCATACAAATTTACATTATTTTATGTGTATTTTGTGCATGTATTTGAATACAAATTTAACTAATTATATGTGTATTTTGTATATCTATTTTCATACAAAATTGAAATTTATTTTTATGTTTTTTTGTATATATTTTTATTCAAATTTTCGTAATCTTATAAAAATATATATACCAAAATACACATAAAATATTTAAATTTGCATTGAAATAAATATACAAAATGCACATACAATAAGGTAAATTTGTATAGAAAGAGATATGCAAAAATACATATAAAACAATGTAAATTTGTTTCAAAATATATATACGAATACAAATAAAAAACGTAGATTTCTATAAAAATATATATACAAAATACACTTAAAATTAAGTAAATACGTATAAAAAAATGTATACAAAATACACATAAAATATTGTAAATTCGAGTTAAAATAAATAAACAAAATACCAATAAAAGAATGTGTATTTGGATAAATATAAATATACAAAATACACATACAAAATAAACATAAAATAAGGTAAATTTGTAAAAAAAATATATGTACAAAATATACATAAAATAATGTAAATTTATATAAAAATATATATACAAATACACATAAAATACCATGAATTTGTATAAAAATATATATTCAAAATAAATATTAAATAATGTAAATGCGTATAAAAATATATATACAAAGTACATATAAAATAATGTAAATTCGTATCAATATAAATCAACAAAACACCAATAAAATAATATATATTTGAATGAAAATAAATTTACAAAATACACATAGCATAACTAAAATTTGTATTAAAATATATACAAAAATACATAAAAATAATTTGAGTTTGTATGAAAATAGATATTCAAAATACATATAAAACTAGGTAAATTTCTTTTGAAATGTATATACAAAATACCCATAAAATATTGTAAATTTGTGTCAAAATATATAAACAAATACACATAAAATAACGTAAATTTGTATGAAAAATATATACAAAATACACATAGAATAATGTCAATTCGTATCAAAATGAATGAGCAGAATATCAATAAAATAATGTAAATTTGTATGAAAATAAAGATGCAAAATACCCAAAACATAAAGCATATGTTTATAAAAATACAGAAACAAAAATACACATCGAATAATTAAATTTATATTAAAATTAATATACAAAATGCGTATATAATAAGATAAATTTGTATTGAAAAAATATGCAAAATACACATAAAACAGTGTAAATAGAATAATGTAAAATCGTATCAAAATAAGTACACAGAATATCAATAAAATAATTTAAATTTGTATGAAAATAAAGATGCAAAATACCCATAAGATAAAGCATATTTTTTTTTAAAATACATATACAAAAATACACATAGAATAATTCATTTTGTATTAAAATTAATATACAAAATGCACACATACAATAAGGTAAATTTGTATTGAAAAAAAACGCAAAATACAAATAAAACAGTGTAAATTTGTTTCAAAATATATATACGAATAGACATAAAATAACTTAGATTTCTATAGAAATATATATACAAAACACACATGAAAATATCTAAAAACCTATAAAAATATATATACTATATATATATATATATATATATATATATATATATATATATATATATATATATATATATATATATATATATATATATATATATATATATATATATATATATATATATATATATATATATATATATATATATATATATATATATATATATATATATAAAATACATATTAAGTAATGTAAATTCGTGACAAAATAAATAAACAAAATATCATGAAAAGAATGTGTATTTGTATGAAAATAAATAATAGATAATAAATTTGTATGTAATATATATGCAAGATACATTTAAATAATGTAAATATGTATAAAAAAATATATACAAAAAACAAATAGAATAATGTAACATCGTATCAAAATAAATACACCGAATATTAATAAAATAATGTAAATTTGTATGAAAATAAAGATGCAAAATTCCCATCAAATAGCGCATTTCTTATAAAAATTTATATACCAAAATACACATAAAATATTTAAATTTGTATTGAAATAAATATACAAAATGCACATACAATAAGGTAAACTTCTATTGAAAGAGTTATGCAAAATACATATAAAACAATGTAAATTTGTTTCAAAATATATATACTAGTACACATAAAATAACGTAGATTTCTATAAAAATATATATACAAAATACACATAAAATTAAGTAAATACGTATAAAAAAAATGTAAACAAAATACACATAAAACAATGTAAATTCGAAACAAAATAAATAAACAAAATACCAATAAAAGAATGTATATCTATTTATTTTAATACAAAATCTAATATTTTGTGTTTTTTCGTATATATATTTTTATAAAAAATGTGTTATTTTATGGGTATTTTGCATCTTAATTTTCATACAAATTTACATTATATTATTAATATTTTCTGTATTTATTTTGATACGAATTTACATTATTTTATTTATGTTTTGTATATTTTTTTTATACATATTTACATTATTTAATGTGTTTTTTGTATATATATTTGATACATATTTACGTTATTTTAAGTTATTTTATGTGTATTTGTTTATATATTTTGACACAAATTTACTATATTTTATGGGTATTTTGTATATATATTTCAAAAGAAATTTACTTAGTTTTATATGTATTTTGAATATCTATTTTCATACAAACTCAAATTATTTTATGTATTTTGTATATATTTCAATACAAATTTTAGTTATGTTATGTATTTTGTAAATCTATTTTCGTTCAATTATATATTATTTTATTGGTATTTTGTTGATTTATATTGATACGAATTTACATTATTTTATATGTACTTTGTATATATATTTTTATACGCATTTACATTATTTAATATTTATTTTGAATATATAATTTTATACAAATTCATGGTATTTTATGTGTATTTGTATATATATTTTCATAAATTTACATTATTTTATGTGTATTTTGTACATATATTTCATTACAAATTTACCTTATTTTATGTTTATTTTGTATGTGTATTTTGTACATTTATATTTATACAAATACACATTCTTTTATTGGTATTTTGTTTATTTATTTTGTTTCGAGTTTACATTATTTTATGTGTATTTTGTTTACATTTTTTTACGTATTTACTTAATTTTATGTATTTTGTATATATATTTTTATAGAAATCTACGTTATTTTATGTGTATTCGTATATATATTTTGAAACAAATTTACATTGTTTTATATGTATTTTTGCATATCTCTTTCAAAAGAAGTTTACCTTATTGTACGTGCATTTTGTATATTTATTTCAATACAAATTTAAATATTTTATGTGTATACATGTACAAAAAATACATAAAATAATGTAGATTTGTATGAAATGAAAACAAATACATTTTATATAAAATATATATACAAAATACACATAGAATAATGTAAAATCATATTAAAATAAATACACAGAATATCAATAAAATAATGTAAATTTGTATGAAATTAAAGATGCAAAATACCATAAAATAAAGCATATTTTATAAAATACATATACAAAATACACATAGATTAATCAAATTTGTATTAAAATTAATATACAAAATGCACATACAATAAGGTAAATTTGTATTGAAAAAATATGCAAAATACACATAAAACAATGTAAATTTGTTTCAAAATATATATACGAATACACATAAAATAACGCAGATTTCTATAGAAATTTATAATACAAAATACACTTGAAATAATGTAAATACGTATAAAAATATATATACAAAATACACATTAAATAATGTTAATTCGTGTCAAAATAAATAAACAAAATATCATGAAAAGAATGTGTATTTGTATGAAAATAGATATACTAAATACACATAAAATAACCTAAATTTGTATAAAACTATAAACAAAAATACACAAAAATAATTTAAACTTGTATGAAAATAAATATACAAAAAACATATAATTTTATGTAAATTTGTATTGAAATACATATACAAAATACACATAAAATAATGTAAATTTGAATGAAAATATATAAACACATAGACTTAAAATAACGTAAATTTGTATCAAATATATATACAAAAAACACATTACATAATGTAAATATGTATAAAAAAATATATACAAAACACAAATAAAATAATGTAAAATCGTATCAAAATAAATACAGAAAATATTAATAAAATAATGTAAATTTGTATGAAAATTAAGATGTAAAATACCCATAAAATAACGCATTTTTATAAAAATATATACGAAAAAACATAAAATATTTGATTTTGTATTAAAATAAATAGATATACAAAATACACATAAAATAAGCTAAATTTGAATTGAAATATATATACAAAATACATAAAATAATGTAAATTTGTATCAAAATACCTACGGTATACAAATACACATTAATAACGTAAATTTGTATAAAAATATATAAACAAAATACACATTAAATTATGTAAATACGTTTAAAAAAATGTAAAAAATACACAAATAATCATGTAATTCGTATCAAAATAAATAGACAAAATACCAATAAAATAATGTAAATTTCTATGAGAAAACATATACAAAATACACATAAATAACGCAAATATCAATAAAAATATATATAATATAATATATATTTATACATATTTAAAATATTTAATGTATATTTTGTATATATATATATATATATTTTATCCAAATTTACGTGATTTTATATGTATTTGTTTATATATTTTCATACAAATTTACATTATTTTATGTGAGTTTTCTATATGTATTTCAATACAAATTTGCCTAACTTTATGTGTATTTTGCATATCTATTTTCAAACAAATTTAAATTATTTTTGTGTATTTTTGTATATATTTTTATACAAATTCTAGTTATTTATTTGTTTTTTGTATATATATTTTCCTACAAATATACATTCTTTTATTGAAATTTTGTGTATTTATTTTTTTACGAGTTTACATTATTTTATGTGTATTTTGTATATATATTTTTCTACGTATTTAAACTATTTTATGTGTATTTTATATATACGTTTTCATAAAAAAATTACGTTATTTTATTATGTGTATTCGTATATATTTTGAAACATTTTATACAAATTCATGTTATTTTATGTGTATTTGTATATATATTTTCATACAAATTTATATTATTTTGTGTATTCTTACATATATTTTATTACAAATTTACCTTATTTTATGTTTATTTTGTATATTTATTTCATTCAATTTTAAATTATTTAATGTGTATATTTGTATTAGTATTTAGGTTATTTTATGTGTGTTTTCTATATATATTTTCATCCAAAATTACATTATTTTATTGTTATTTTCTTAATTTAACTCGATACGAATTTAGATTATTTCATAGGTATTTTGTATACATATTTTTATACTCATTTACATTATCTAATATGTGTTTTGTATATATTTTTTTATGCAAACTAATTTTATGTGCATTTTTGTACATATATTTTTATAGAAACTTAAAACGTTATTTTATGTGTATTTTGTATATGTTTTCTCATACAAATTTACATTATTTAATTAGTTTTTTGTTTATTTATTTTGATACGAATGACTTGATTATTGGTATTTTGAAAATATTTTTTTATACGTATTTACATTACTTAATGTGTATTTTGTTTATATTTTTTTTACAAATTTACGTTATTATATGTGTATTTGTTAAAAATATTTTGAAACGAATTTACTTTATTTTATGTATTTTGTATATATATTTCAATTCAAATTTAACTTATTTTGTGTGTATTTTGTATATCTATTTTCATGCAAATTTAATTACTTCTGTGTATTTTTGTATATAGTTTTATACAAATTTACGTTATTTTATGTGCATTTTGTATATTTATATTTATACAAATACACATTGTCTTATTGGTATTTTGTTTATTTATATTTATACGAATTTACATTATTTTATGTGTATTTTGTATACATTTTTGATTCGTATTTACTTAATTTTATTTGTATTTTGTATATATATATTTATAGAAATCTACGTTATTTTATGTGTATTCGTATATATATTTTGAAACAAATTTACATTGTTTTATATGTTTTTGCATATCTATTTCAATACAAATTTACCTTATTGTATGTGCATTTTGTATATTTATTTTAATACAAATTCAAATATTTTATGTGTATTTTGGTATATATAATTTTATAAAAAATGCGTTATTTTATAGGTATTTTGCATCTTAGTTTTCATACAAATGTACATTATTTTATTAATATTCTGTGCATATATTTTGATACGATTTTATATTATACTATTTGTGTTTTGTATATATTTTTTTATACATATTTTCATTATTTAATGTGTATTTTTATATATATTTTATACAAATTAACGTCATTTTAAGTGTATTTGTTTATATAATTTCATTCAAATTTACATTATTTTAAGTGTATTTTGTATATGTATTTCAATACAAATTTACCTAATTTTATGTGTATTTTGTATATTTATTTTCATACAAATTTAAATTATTTTTGTGTTTTTTTGTATATACATATAGAGTAAATTTCTATGAAAATATATATTCAAAATACATATAAAATTATGTAAATAAGTATAAAAATATATATATCAAATACACCTAAGAAAATGAAAATTCGTATCAAAATAAATAAACAAAATTCCGATAAAAGAACGTATATTTGTAGGAAAATAAATATACAAAATACACATAAAATTACGAAAATTTGAATAAAAATATATACAAAAAAACAAAAAAATAAATTTCAATTTATATGAAAATAGATATACAAAATACACATATAATTAGTTAAATTTGTATTTAAATACATGTACAAAATACACATAAAATAATGTAAATTTGTATGAAATGAAAACAAATTCACATAAAATAACGTACATTTGAATAAAATAGATATACAAAATATACATAGAATAATGTAAAATCGTATCAAAATAAACACACAGAATATCAATAAAATAATGTAATTTTGGATGAAAATAAAGATGCAAAATACCCATAAAATAAAGCATATTTTTTTTAAAATACTTATACAAGAATACACATAGAATAATTAAATTTGTATTAAAATTAATATACAAAATGCACGTACAATAAGGGAAATTTGTATTTAAAAAATATACAAAGTGCACATCAAACAATGTATATTTGTTTCAAAATATATATACGAATACACATAAAATAACGTATATTTCTATAGAAATATATATAAAAAATACACATGAAATGACGTTAATACGCACAAAAAAATATATATACAATACACATTAAATAATATAAATTCGCATCAAAATAAATAAACAAAATATCAATAAAAGAATGTATATTTGTATGAAAATAGATATACAAAATACACATAAAATATTGTAAATTTGTATAAAACTCTATTAAAAAAATACACAAAAATAATTAAAATTTGTATAAAAATATATATACAAAATACACATAAAAATAGTTAAATTTCTATTGAAATACATATACAAAATACACATAAAATAATGTAAATTTGAATGAAAATATATAAACAAATCCACTTAAAATAACGTAAATTTGTATGAAATATATATAGAAAATACACATTAAATAATGTAAATATGTATAAAAAAATATATACAAAACAAAGATAGAATAATGTAAAATAGTATCAAAATAAATACACAGAATATTAATAAAATAATGTAAATTTGTATGAAAATAAAGACGCAAAATACCCATAAAACAACGCATTTTTTATGAAAATATATACCAAAATACACATAAAATATTTAAATTTGTATTACAATAAATATACAAAATGCACATACAATAAGGTAAATTTGTATTGAAATAGATATGCAAAATACACATAAAACAATGTAGATTTGTTTCAAAATATATATACGAATACACATAAAATAACGTAGATTTCTATAAAAATATATATACAAAATACACATACAATGAAGTAAATACGTATAAGAAAATGTATACAAAATACACATAAAATAATGTAAACTCGTATCAAAATAAATAAACTAAATACCAATAAAAGAATGTTTACTTGTATAAATATAAATATACAAAATACACATAAAATAACGTAAAATTGTATAAAACTATATACAAAAATAAACAAAAATAATTAAATTTGTATGAAAATAAATATACAAAAGACACATAAAATAAGCTAAATTTGAATTGAAATCAATATAGAAAATACATAAAATAATGTAAATTTGTATCAAAATATATATTCAAATACACATATATTAAAATTAATATACAAAATGCGTATATAATAAGGTAAATTTGTATTGAAAAAATATGCAACATACACGTTTACTCATACAAATTTATATTATTTTATTGGTATTTTGTTTATTTATTTTGATACGAATTACATGATTATATGTGTATTTTGTACATATTTTTTTATACGTATTTACATTATTTAATGTGTATTTTGTTTATATATCTTCATACAAATTTACGTTATTATATGAGTATTTGTATAAATATTTTGATACAAATTTACTTTATTTCATGTATTTTGTATATATATTTCAATTCAAATTTAGCTTATTTTGTGTGTATTTTGTATATATTTTCATACAAATTTAATTACTTCTGTGTATTTTTGTATATAGTTTTATATAAATTTACGTTATTTTATATGTATTTTGTATATTTATATTTATACAAATACACATTCTTTTATTGCTATTTTGTTTATTTATTTTGATACGAATTTACATTATTTTATGTGTATTTTGTATACATTTTTTATACGTATTTACTTCATTTTATGTGTATTTTGTATATATATTTTAATAGAAATCTACGTTATTATATGTGTATTCGTATATATATTTTGAAACAAATTTACATTGTTTTATATGTATTTTGCATATGTATTTCAATACAAATTTACCTTATTGTATGTGTTTTTTGTATTTTTATTTTAATACAAATTTAATTTTTTGATGTGTATTTTGGTATATATATTTTTATAAATAAAAAAAATGCGTTATTTTATGGGTATTTTGCTTCTTTATTTTCATACATATTTACATTATTTTATTAATATTCTGTGTATTTATTTTGATACGATTTTACATTATTCTATTTGTGTTTTGTACATATTTTTTTATACAAATTTACGTTATTTTAAGTGTATTTGTTTATGTATTTTCATTCAAATTTACATTATTTTATGTGTATTTTGTGTATGTATTTCAATACAAATTTACATAATTTTATGTGTATTTTGTATATTTATTTTCATACAAATTTTAAATATTTTTGTGTATTTTTGTATATAATTTGATACAAATTTAGGTTATTTTATGTGTATTTTGTATATCTATTTTCATACAAATACACATTCTTTTATTGATATTTTGTTTATTTATTTTGACGCGAATTTTATGTGAATTTGTTTTCATTTCATACAAATTTACATTATTTTATGTGTATTTTGTACATGTATTTAAATATAAATTTAACTAATTATATGTGTATTTTGTATATCTATTTTCATACAAATTGAAATTTATTTTTTTGTTTTTTTGTATATATTTTTATTCAAATTTTCGTAATCTTATAAAAATATATATACCAAAATACACATAAAATATTTAAATTTGCATTGAAATAAATATACAAAATGCACATACAATAAGGTAAATTTGTATTGAAAGAGATATGCAAAATACATATAAAAGAATGTAAATTTGTTTCAAAATATATATACGAATACAAATAAAAAAACGTAGATTTCTATCAAAATATATATACAAAATACACATCAAATTAAGTAAATACGTATAAAAAATGTATACAAAATACACATAAAATAATGTAAACTCGAATTAAAATAAATAAACAAAATACCAATAAAAGAATGTGTATTTGGATAAATATAAATATACAAAATACACATAAAAAAAATAAACATAAAATAAGGTAGATTTGTAAAAAAATATATGTACAAAATACACATAAAATAATGTAAATTTATATAAAATATATATACAAATACATAAAATACTATGAATTTGTATAAAATATATATTCAAAATAAATATTAAATAATGTAAAAGCGTATAAAAATATATACAAATACAGATACAAAAATACACATCGAATAATTAAATTTGTATTAAAATTAATATACAAAATGCGTATATAATAAGGTAAATTTGTATTAAAAAAATATGCAACATACACGTTTACTCATACAAATTTATATTATTTTATTGGTATTTTGTTTATTTATTTTGATACGAATTACATGATTATATGTGTATTTTGTACATATTTTTTATACGTATCTACATTATTTAATGTGTATTTTGTTTATATAGTTTCATACAAATTTACGTTATTATATGTGTATTTGTATAAATATTTTGATACAAATTTACTTTATTTCATGTATTTTGTATATATATTTCAATTCAAATTTAGCTTATTTTGTGTGTATTTTGTATATATTTTCATACAAATTTAATTACTTCTGTGTATTTTTGTATATAGTTTTATATAAATTTACGTTATTTTATGTGTATTTTGTATATTTATATTTATACAAATACACATTCTTTTATTGGTATTTTGTTTATTTATTTTGATACGAATTTACATTATTTTATGTGTTTTTTGTATACATTTTTTTATACGTATTTACTTCATTTTATGTGTATTTTGTATATATATTTTTATAGAAATATACGTTATTTTATGTGTATTCGTATATATATTTTGAAACAAATTTACATTGTTTTATATGTATTTTGCATATCTATTTCAATACAAATTTTCCTTATTGTATGTGTTTTTTGTATATTTATTTTAATACAAATTTAATTTATTGATGTGTATTTTGGTATATATATTTTTATAAATAAAAAAAAATGCGTTATTTTATGGGTATTTTGCTTCTTTATTTTCATACAAATTTACATTATTTTATTAATATTCTGTGTATTTATCTTGATACGATTTTACATTATTCTATTTGTGTTTTGTACATATTTTTTTATACAAATTTACGTTATTTTAAGTGTATTTGTTTATGTATTTTCATTCAAATTTACATTATTTTATGTGTATTTTGTGTATGTATTTCAATACAAATTTACCTAATTTTATGAGTATTTTGTATATTTATTTTCATACAAATTTAAAATATTTTTGTGTATTTTTGTATATAGTTTGATACAAATTTAGGTTATTTTATGTGTATTTTGTATATCTATTTTCATACAAATACACATTCTTTTATTGATATTTTGTTTATTTATTCTGAGGCGAATTTACATTATTTAATGTGTATTTTGTATAGTTTTAAACAAATTTATATTATTTAATGTGTATTTTGTATATATATATTTATACAAATACACATTCTTTTATTGGTATTTTGTTTATTTATTTTGATACTAATTTACATTATTTTATGTGTATTTTGTATATATATTTTTATAGAAATCTACCTTATTTCATGTGTATTCGCATATATATTTTGAAACAAATTTACATTGTTTATATGTATTTTGCATATCTATTTTTGTGTATGTATTTATTTTTGTTATACATAGAATAATTTAAAATCGTATCAAAATAAGTACACAGAATATGAATAAAATAATTTAAATTTGTATGAAAATAAAGATGCAAAATACCCATAAGATAAAGCATATTTTTTTTTAAAAATACATATTCAAAAATACACATAGAATAATTAAATTTGTATTAAAATTAATATACAAAATGCACACACAATAAGGTAAATTTGTTTTGAAAAAAAACGCAAAATACAAATAAAACAGTGTAAATTTGTTTCAAAATATATATACGAATACACATAAAATAACGTAGATTTCTATAGAAATATATATACAAAATACACATGAAATTATGTAAATACGTATAAAAATATATATATATATAATACATATTAAGTAATGAAAATTCGTGACAAAATAAATAAACAAAATATCATGAAAAGAATGTGTATTTGTATGAAAATAATTAATAGATAATAAATTTGTATGTAATATATATGCAAGATACATTTAAATAATGTAAATATGTATAAAAAAAAATATATACAAAAAACAAACAGAATAATGTAAAATCGTATGAAAATAAATACACCGAATATTAATGAAATAATGTAAATTTGTATGAAAATAAAGATGCAAAATTCCCATCAAATAGCGCATTTCTTATAAAAATATATATACCAAAATACACATAAAATATTTAAATTTGTATTGAAATAAATATACAAAATGCACATACAATAAGGTAAACTTCTAATGAAAGAAATATGCAAAAATACATATAAAACAATGTAAATTTGTTTCAAAATATATATACGAATACACATAAAATAACGTAGATTTCTATAAAAATATATATACAAAATACACATAAAATTAAGTAAATACGTATAAAAAAATGTAAACAAAATACACATAACATACTGTAAACTCGAAACAAAATCACTAAACAAACTACCACTAAAAGAATGTATATCTTTTTATTTTAATACAAAATCAAATATTTTATGTTTTTCGTATATATATTTTATAAAAATGCGTTATTTTATGGGTATTTTGCATCTTAATTTTCATACAAATTTACATTATTTTATTAATATTTTCTGTATTTATTTTGATACGATTTTACATTATTTTATTTATGTTTTGTATATATTTTTTTATACATATATACATTATTTAATGTGTTTTTTGTATATATATTTGATACATATTTACGTTATTTTAAGTTATTTTATGTGTATTTGTTTATATATTTTGACACAAATTTACAATATTTTATGGGTATTTTGTATATATATTTCAAAAGAAATTTACCTAGTTTTATATGTATTTTGAATATCTATTTTCATACAAACTCAAATTATTTTTATGTATTTTTGTATATTTCAATACAAATTTTAGTTATGTTATGTGTATTTTGTAAATCTATTTTCATTCAAATATATATTATTTTATTGGTATTTTGTTGATTTATATTGATACGAATTTACATTATTTTATATGAACTTTGTACATATATTTTTATACGCATTTACACTATTTAATATTTATTTTGAATATATAATTTTATACAAATTCATGGTATTTTATGTGTATTTGTATATATATTTTCATATAAATTTACATAATTTTATGTGTATTTTGTACATATATTTCATTACAAATTTACCTTATTTTATGTTTATTTTGTATGTGTATTTTGTACATTTATATTTATACAAATACACATTCTTTTATTGGTATTTTGTTTATTTATTTTGTTTCGAGTTTACATTATTTTATGTGTATTTTGTTTACATTTTTTTATACGTATTTACTTAATTTTATGTGTATTTTGTATATATATTTTTATAGAAATCTACGTTATCTTATGTGTATTCGTATATATATTTTGAAACAAATTTACATTGTTTTATATGTATTTTTGCATATCTCTTTCAATAGAAGTTTACCTTATTGTATGTGCATTTTGTATATTTATTTCAATACAAATTTAAATATTTTATGTGTATACATGTACAAAAAATACATAAAATAATGTAGATTTGTATGAAATGAAAACAAATACATTTTATATAAAATATATATACAAAATACACATAGAATAATGTAAAATCATATTAAAATAAATACTCAGAATATCAATAAAATAATGTAAATTTGTATGAAAATAAATATGCAAAATACCCATAAAATAAAGCATATTTTTATAAAAATACATATACAAAAATACACATAGATTAATCAAATTTGTATTAAAATTAATATACAAAATGCACATACAATAAGGTAAATTTGTATTGAAAAAATATGCAAAATACACATAAAACAATGTAAATTTGTTTCAAAATATATATACGAATACACATAAAATAACGCAGATTTCTATAGAAATATATATACAAAATACACTTGAAATAATGTAAATACGTATAAAAATATATATACAAAATACACATTAAATAATGTTAATTCATGTCAAAATAAATAAACAAAATATCATGAAAAGAATGTGTATTTGTATGAAAATAGATATACAAAATACACATCAAATAACCTAAATTTGAATAAAACTATAAACAAAAATACACAAAAATAATTTAAACTTGTATGAAAATAAATATACAAAAAACATATAAAATTAGGTAAATTTGTATTGAAATACATACACAAAATACACATAAAATAATGTAAATTTCAATGAAAATATATAAACATATAGACTTAAAATAACGTAAATTTGTATGAAATATATATACAAAAAACACATTAAATAATGTAAATATGTATAAAAAATATATATACTAAACACAAATAAAATAATGTAAATTCGTATCAAAATAAATACAGAAAATATTAATAAAATAATGTAAATTTGTATGAAAATTAAGATGCAAAATACATATAAAATAACGCATTTTTTATAAAAATATATATACGAAAAAACATAAAATATTTGATTTTGTATTAAAATAAATAGATATTCAAAATACACATAAAATAAGCTAAATTAAATGAAAAATATATACAAAATACACATAGAATAATGTAAAATCGTATAAAATAAATACTCAGAATATCAATAAAATAATGTAATTTTGTATGAAAATAAAGATGCAAAATACCCATAAAATAAAGCATATTTTTTTAAAAATACATATACAAAAATACACATAGAATAATTAAATTTGTATTAAAATTAATATACAAAATGCACGTACAATAAGGTAAATTTGTATTGAAAAAATATACAAAATGCACATTAAAGCGTAAATTTGTTTAAAAATCTATATACGTATACACATAAAATAACGTAGATTTCTATAGAAATATATATACAAAATACACATGAAATGATGTAAATACGTATAAAAATATATATATACAAAATACACATTAAATAATTTAAATTCTCGTCAAAATAAATAAACAAAATATCAATAAAAGAATGTGTATTTGTATGAAAATAGATATACAAAATACTTATAAAATAACCTAAGTTTGTATAAAACTATATACAAAAATACACAAAAATAATCTAAATTTGTATGAAAATAAATATACAAAATACACATAAAATTAGGTAAATTTGTATTGAAATACATATACAAAATACACATAAAATAATGGAAATTTGAATGAAAATATATAAACATATACACTTAAAATAACGTAAATTTGTATCAAATATATATACAAAATACTAATCAAATAATGTAAATATGTATAAAAAAATATATACAAAACACAAATAGAATAATGTAAAATGTATCAAAATAAATACACAGAATATTAATTAAATAATGTAAATTTGTATGAAAATAAAGATACAAAATAGCCATAAAATGACGCATTTTTTTTTTAAATATATATACCAAAATACACATAAAATAATAAAATTTGTATTAAAATAAATATAAAAAATGCACATACTGTAAGGTAAATTTGTATTGAAATAGATATGCAAAATACATATAAAACAATGTAAATTTGTTTCAAAATATATATACGAATACACATAAAATAACGTTGATTTCTATAAAAATATATGCAAAATACACATAAAATGAAGTAAATACGTATTAAAAAATGAATACAAAATACACATAAAAATCGTATCAAAATAAATAAACAAAATACCAGTAAAAGAATGTGTATTTGTATAAATATAAATATACAAAATACACATAAAATATCGTAAATTTGTATAAAACTATATACAAAAATACACAGAACAAATACACATTCTTTTATTGGTATTTTGTTTATTTATTTTGTTTCGAATTTATATTATTTTATGTGTATTTTATTTACATTTTTTTATACGTATTTACCTAATTTTATATGTATTTTGTATATATATTTTTATAGAAATCTACGTTATTTTATGTGTATTCGTATATATATTTTGAAACAAATTTACAATTTTTTATATGTATTTTTGCATATCTCTTTCAACAGAAGTTTACCTTATTGTATGTGCTTTTGTATATTTATTTCAATACAAATTTATTTATAGTATTTTGGTATGTGTATTTTGGTATATATTTTATAAGAAATGCGCTATTTGATGGGAATTTTGCATCTTTATACAAAATTACATTATTTTATTAATATTCGTATATATTTGATACATTATATTTTGTTTTTTGTATATATATTTTTTTATACATATTTACATTATTTAATGTATTTGCTTATATATTACATACAAATTTATAATCTATTATTTATTTTCATACAAATACATTTTTTTCATGATTTTTTTTTTTTATTTTGTCACTTATTTAGTTTACTTAATATGTATTTAATATATATTTTTTTATACGTATTTACTTTTTTTCTTGTGTATTTTGTATATATATTTCTATAGAAATCTACGTTATTTTATGTGTATTCGTATATATATTTTGAAACAAATTTACAGTTTTATTTGTATTTTGCATTTTTTTTTCAATACAAATTTACCTTATTGTATGTGTGCATTTTGTATATTAATTTTAATACAAATTTAATTATTCTATGTGTATTTTTGTATATGTATTTTTAAAATAAAATATGCTTTATCTTATGGGTATTTTGCATCTTTATTTTCATACAAATTTAAATTATTTTATTGATATTCTGTGTACCTATTTTCATACGATTTTACATTTTTCTATGTATAACAAAATAAATTCAGAATACACAAAAATAGATATGCAAAATACATATAAACAATGTAAATTTGTTTCAAAATATATATACGAATACACATGAAATAAGGTAGATTTCTATAAAAATATATATACAAAATACACATAAAATTAAGTAAATACGTATAAAAAATGTATACAAAATACACATAAAATAATGTAAATTAGTATCAAAATAAATAAACAAAATACCAATAAAAGAATGTGTATTTGTATAAATATATATATACAAAATACACATTAAATAATATAAATTTGTTTAAAACTATACAAAATACACATGAAATGATGTAAATTCGTATAAAAATGTATATACAAAATACACATTAAATAATGTAAATTCGCGTCAAAATAGATAAACAAAATATAAATAAAAGAATGTGTATTTGTATGAAAATAGATATACAAAATACACATAAAATCACCTAAATTTGTATCAAACTATATACAAAAATACACAAAAATATTTTAAATTTGGATGGAAATAAATATACAAAATACACGTAAATTAGGTAAATTTGTATTGAAATACATACACAAAATACACATAAAATAATGTAAATTTGAATGAAAATACATAAACAAATACACTGTATTTTGTATATCTATTTTCATACGAATTTAATTACTTCTGTGTATTTTTGTATATAGTTTTATATAAATTTACGTTATTTTATGTGTATTTTGTATATTTGTATTTATACAAATACACATTCTTTTATTGGTATTTTGTTTATTTATTTTGATACGAACTTACATTATTTTATGTGTATTTTGTATACATTTTTTTATACGTATTTACTTCATTTTATGTGTATTTTGTATATATATTTTTATAGAAATCTACGTTATTTTATGTGTATTCGTATATCAGGTCTCTTATGTTCGAATTTCCAATTTCGTGGGATTTTCTTGGGGATTAGGAAAACTATACATATTTGAAAACTAGATGGCATAAGCAATCAGAAAACCAATGTTTCCATTTGCACAGATATCCACATGGCGGCCATCTTGGATTTTTCAAAATGGCTGCCGGAAAATGCATATTTGTCCATATCTCTGCTTCTAAATAAGATAGAGCTTTGAACTCAACACCTACATCTACATTTTTAGGGGCAAGGAATACAACGAAACCAAAATAAAGTGACTACCTCTGACCCAAATAACAATTTGTTGTATAGACTTATTTTTATTGTGAGCACAAAGATGATTTCCACAGAACTCAATGCCAACTGAAGCTGTAGGCATTTTATATTAAAAGAACTATTAAAGCAGGTTTACATTTCAGAGACAGAGGTACAAAAGCATGTTTGTAGGCCACATGTAGTGAGCATGTGGTGTCTCAGTCTGGATAGTTTCTACACAATGTCCTCATCGTCACCATCATCATCCTCATCATCACTTAAATGTGCATTGTTCTGGGAGTCCTCATCATTCTGGCACTGGCTGCCACACTGACAGATATCTGTGCAGGTCAAGTTCTTCGTTCTGCAGGAGCATCTCGCAGAAGAACAGTCTGCTTTGCACTGGCATCTAACCATCTCCACGATGGCTTTTGGAGCTGGGAGAACATCTGTGGTAGTAGGTTTCAGCCGGCCATCTGCGTCTTTGAAGTACCCATTCTCCAGGGGATCCAACTGTGCATCCTGGTGTGCGATGGCTGCCTGTCCCCACACCCGTGCCTGGATGTGGACTCTCAGGATGTGTTGCTTCAAAGCCCCGATTGTTGGGGGTAGCTTGTCACTCTCCGCCATATGTTTGGTAAACAGGTGCCAACGCAGTTCTGGGATCGTCTTGATGGTGATGCCCTTGGGTGCGTATGCTGCACATACGAATCCTGCCAGCGTTGACAGCAAGCCGTCAGTCACTTCTGCTTCTTCCAGCATTTGCAGCGCATTGATGACATCCTCATCGGTTCGGAGATACGCCTGGAGCCAAGTTGCCTTGCCAACACGGGAAAAGCGCCCGGTGTTGTCAGCCCCAGTGAAGGCATGGAAGGCAGGTAAAGCCTTCGCTCTTGCAGGACCAAGGGCTTTCCACACAGCTCCGATGTGCACAACCCCAGATGTCATAGACACTGAAGTGTTCTTCAGTAACATGTCGTAGTTTGCTGTGACTAGCACCAGGACGTCTGTGTCAGGTGAGAAGAAGACCAACTGAGAGTGAGAGGGGTTTTTCTGAGAGGCTAACACTGCCTGGTGGATCAGCAGTGTATCGGCTTCTTCGTGGTTGTTGTCCTCAAAGTACAGGTCTTTGTTGCTCCTGGTGTGTCCAGAAGCAGAGGTGATGATCAGCTTGGGGGATTCCATGTTGTACTCCAGAGTTTTGGAAGCAAGGTAGCCGGTCAAGTCAGCCTTCGTGTTGTCATGGGAGAGGAACCTGCTCATCGGGATGTGCTTGATGTTAGTGTCATCTCTCACTTGATACTGCACAGGAGCTTTACCATCTCTTCGCTTTTCCCTTGTTGCGCTCTTGAGAGAGTCTGCCCTGTAGGTGTCAAAGACGAGGACGATCTCATCATAATCTTGTGTGAGAGACATCAATCTGTCATTGAAACATACGCTCAAGTCCTTCACTGTCACTACAGTTGCTGGTTTCTTGGTCAGCCTCTGCACAAGTACCATGCCATCCACCAAGGCTATCTTCCGACTTGGAGAGTTGCTGGTTCCTGCTTCCATCGCATCTTGGTGGTCCAGACATGCAGCTTGGGACTCTTCGTCCTTTGCCAGCTTGATGAGGAGATGGATTAATGTGGACTTGTCTTGACACGGCAGTACTGTTCCATCAGGTGCAAACAGTGCCCTTGGCGTCAGTGTGAATTCATAGTTCCCGATGGCATCTTTCTGATTGATGTCTCTGTTTGAACGGGCTAGAACCATCAGCCTCCCGTACAGGTCTTTTGTCTCCTTCAGATCAACAGTCTTGTCTCGGATTTTCACTGTTGTCTTCTTGCTTCCAGAGATGAACATCTTGTTGTTCTCTTTATTCACTGGGGCCCAGATGCTGACCTCTCCATTGATTCTCTCTGTCACATAGTCTTCATAGAGCTTCTGACCAGTGATGTCAGCATTCAGGATCTGTGGAACATACTCATCAGGAATGTAGGCATGGGTGATGATGTTGTACAGCTTGTTACCCTCAGCTGTAAATGGGTTTCCGTGACTGAGTATGGCTGCCTTGATCTTGTCAACAGCACGATGTGCTCTCTTGACCGCACTTGGCCCAAGCTCATGGTGCTCTTTACTTCTGTCTGTGTCCATGTTCAGTTGACTCTTGAAATTCTTGGAGAGACATGAAAGCTCTGGCGTGGCCATGAAGAATCGCTGCCGGGCATTGGCATTGGTTGAAATGCCTATGAGTCCAGAGTGGATCTTCATCATCTTGTTGATCTGTTCGCAGGCGTGGTCTGCCCCAATGGACACAAAGGGGATGCTGCTCTTGGTGACGGATATGTTGCCAGTTTGGAGCTCTTTCCAGGTCTGGGGGTAGTCGGTCTTTAAGTCACGCATGTCAGCAATGTATCTCGGCCACAGTCGCTTGTACTTGATGCGGTCCATTGAGAAAAAGACCTTGCTCAGTGCTTCTCCAGCTTGCAGGTGCAGCTCCAGGTCAGCATTTCGACTTGCTGCGACGAAGAGCAGGATAGTTTCTACTCGATGCAGATAGTTCATCATGGACTTGAACATCGCATTTTTAGACCTTTGTTCTTCCCATTCTTGAAACGTTTTGGTGAATTCAGCAGCAGTCAAAGTTTGAAGGAGGTTGGTGTGAGCTTGCTTGACAGATTTAGCCTTCGTGACTTTCTCAGCCTCTGAACAGGCAGCTTCTACTTCCTCAGCAGCAATCACAGTAGCGCACTTCAGATCCGGGTTGTCCTCAAAGAACAACTCGAAGACCATCTCATAAAGAGCTGTGGTAGTATAGATGTGTGCAAGCAGAGCTCTCAATGTTAATGATGCAGCTGTATTGAGAAAATTCAAGCAATGGAACAGAGCAGATACGGTAAAACAAACAAAGTGGTGCCCAAAAGTTTTTCTGGTCAAAGATAGCCCATTTATTTTGGTACCATTGGACTCCTCGCCCCTGAAAATGTAGTTTTAGGCGTTAACATCAACGCTGAGTGACATTAAGAAGCAGAGATATGGACAAATATGCACTTTCCAGCAGCCATTTTGAAAAATCCAAGATGGCCGCCATGTGGATACCTGTGCAAATGGAAACATTGGTTTTCTGATTGCTTATACCATCTAGTTTTCAAAAATGTATAGGTTTCCAAATCCCCAAGAAATTCCGACGAAAATACACAACACAACTGACGAAACAAATTTACATTGTTTTATATGTATTTTGCATATCTATTTCAATACAAATTTACCTTATTGTATGTGTTTTTTGTATATTTATTTTAACACAAATTTAATTTTTTGATGTGTATTTTGGTATATATATTTTTATAAATAAAAAAAATGCGTTATTTTATGGGTATTTTGCTTCTTTATTTTCATACAAATTTACATTATTTTATTAATATTCTGTGTATTTATTTTGATACGATTTTACATTATTCTATTTGTGTTTTGTACATATTTTTTTTATACAAATTTACGTTATTTTAAGTGTATTTGTTTATGTATTTTCATTCAAATTTACATTATTTTATGTGTATTTTGTGTATGTATTTCAATACAAATTTACCTAATTTTATGTGTATTTTGTATATTTATTTCCATACAAATTTAAAATATTTTTGTGTATTTTTGTATATAGTTTGATACAAATTTAGGTTATTTTATGTGTATTTTGTATATCTATTTTCATACAAATACACATTCTTTTATTTATATTTTGTTTATTTATTTTGACGCGAATTTACATTATTTAATGTGTATTTTGTATATATATTTCTATACGAATTTACATCATTTCATGTGTATTTTGTATAGTTTTAAACAAATTTATATTATTTAATGTGTATTTTGTATATATATATATATATATATATATATATATATATATATATATATATATATATATATATATATATATATATATATATATATATATATATATATATATATATATATATATAAAAAAACAGTATTTTATTGGTATTTTGTTTATTTATTTTGATACTAATTTACATTATTTTATGTGTATTTTGTATACATTTTTTATACGTTTTACTTAATTTTATGTGTATTTTGTATATATATTTTTATAGAAATCTACCTTATTTCATGTGTATTCGTATATATATTTTGAAACAAATTTACATTGTTTATATGTATTTTGCATATCTATTTTTGTGTATTCTGTATTTATTTTTGTTATACATAGAATAATGTAAAATCGTATCAAAATAAGTACACAGAATATCAATAAAATAATTTAAATTTGTATGAAAATAAAGATGCAAAATACCTATAAAATAAAGCATTTTTTTTTAAATACATATACAAAAATACACATAGAATGATTAAATATGTGTTAAAATTAATATACAAAATGCACATACAATAAGGTAAGTTTGTATTGAAAAAAAAAAGCAAAATACACATCAAACAGTGTAAATTTGTTTGACAATATATATACGAATACACATAAAATAACGTTGATTTCTATAGGAATATATATACAAAATGCACATGAAATTATGTAAATACGTATAAAAATATATACAAAATACACATTAAATACTGTAAATTCGCGTCAAAATAAATAAACAAAATATCAATAAAAGAATGTGTATTTGTATGAAAATAGATATACAAAATACACATAAAATAACCTAAATTTGTATCAAACTATATTCTAAAATACACAAAAATATTTTAAATTTGTATGAAAATAAATATACAAAATACACATAAAATTAGGTAGATTTGTATTGAAATACATATACAAAATAAATAAAAGAATGTAAATTTGAATGAAAATACATAGACAAATACACTTAAAATAACGTAAATTTGTATAAAAAAAATATACAAAACACAAATAGAATACTGTAAAATCGTATCAAAATAAATACACAGAATATTAATAAAATAATGTATATTTGTATGAAAATAAAGAGGCAAAATACCCATAAAATAACGCTTTTTTTTTATAAAAATATATATACCAAAATACACATAAAAAAAATTGAATTAAAATAAATATATAAAAAACACATACAATAAGGTAAATTTGTATTGAAATAGATATGCAAAATACATATAAAACAATGTAAATTTGTTTCAAAATATATATACGAATACACATAAAATAACGTAGATTTCTATAAAAATATATATACAAAATACACATAAAATGAAGTAAATACGTATAAAAAATGTATACAAAATACACATAAAATAATGTAAATTCGTATCAAAATAAATAAACAAAATACCAATAAAAGAATGTGTATTTGTATAAATATATATATATATATATACAAAATACACATAAAATAACGTAAATTTATATAAAACTATATACAAAAATACACAGAAGTATTTTAATTTGTATGAAAATAGATATACAAAATAAGGTAAATTCGTTTCAAATTCAATAAACAAAATTCAGATAAAAGAAAGTATATTTATAGAATAAATAAATATATAAAATACACATAAAATAACGAAAATTTGTTTGAAAATATATAAAAATGAACAAAATAATTTCAATTTGTATGAAAATAAATATACAAAATACACATGTATTTTGTATATCTATTTTCACAAATTTAATTACTTTTGTATTTTGCATATAGTTTTATATAAATTTACGTTATTTTATTTGTATTTTGTATATTTATATTTATACAATACATTCTTTTATTAGTATTTTGTTTATTTATTTTGATACGAGTTTACATTATTTTATGTGTATTTTGTATACCTTTTTTTATACGTATTTACTTCATTTTATGTGTATTTTGTATATTTATTTTCATAGAAATCTACGTTATTTTATGTGTATTCGTATATATATTTTGAAAAAAATTTACATGGTTTTATATGTATTTTGCATATCTATTTCAATACAAATTTACCTTATTGTATGTGCATTTTGTATATTTATTTTAATACAAATTCAAATATTTTATGTCTTGGTATAAATATTTTTATAAAAAATGCGTTATTTTATGGGTATTTTGCATCTTAATTTTCATACAAATTTACATTATTTTATTAATATTCTGTGTATTTATTTTGATACGATTTTATATTATTCTATTTGTGTTTTGTATATATTTTTTTATACATATTTACATTATTTAATGTGTATTTTTTATATATATTTTATACAAATTTACGTTATTTTAAGTGTATTTGTTTATATATTTATAAATTTGTATTGAAATACATACACAAAATACATATAAAATAATGTAAATTTGAATGAAAATACATAAACAAATACACTTAAAATAACGTAAATTTGTATAAAAAAATATGTACAAAACACAAATAGAATAATGTAAAATCGTATCAAAATAAATACACAGAATATTAATAAAATAATGTAAATTTGTATGAAAATAAAGAAGCAAAATACCCATAAAATAACGCATTTTTTTTTATTTATAAAAATATGTATACCAAAATACACATCAAAAAATTAAATTTGTATTAAAATAAATATACAAAAAACACATACAATAAGGTAAATTTGTACTGAAATAGATATGCAAAATACATATAAAACAATGTAAATTTGTTTCAAAATATATATACGAATACACATAAAATAACGTAATTTCTATAAAAATATATATACAAAATACACATAAAATGAAGTAAATACGTATAAAAAAATGTATACAAAATACACATAAAATAATGTAAATTCTTACCAAAATAAATATACAAAATACCAATAAAAGAATGTGTATTTGTATAAATATAAATATGCAAAATACACATAAAATAACGTAAATTTATATAAAACTATATACAAAAATACACAGAAGTATTTTAATTTGTATGAAAATAGATATACAAAATAAGGTTATTTTAAGTGTATTTGTTTATATATTTTCATTCAAATTTACATTATTTTATGTGTATTTTGTAAATGTATTTCAATACAAATTTACCTAATTTTATGTGTATTTTGTATATTTATTTTCATACAAATTAAAATTATTTTTGTGTATTTTTGTATATAGTTTTATACAAATTTAGGTGATTTTATGTGTATATTGTATATCTATTTTCATACAAATACACATTCTTTTATTGATATTTTGTTTATTTATTTTGACGCGAATTTACATTATTTAATGTGTATTTTATATATATATTTTTATACGTGTTTACATTATTTGATGTGTATTTTGTATATATATTTCTATAGAAATCTACGTTGATTTATGAGTATTCGTATATAGATTTTGAAATAAATTTACACTGTTTTATGTGTATTTTGCATATTTTTTTCAATACAAATTTACCTTATTGTATATGCATTTTGTATATTAATTTTAATACAAATTTAATTATGCTATGTGTATTTTTGTATATGTATTTTTATAAAAATATGCTTTATTTTATGGGTATTTTGCATTTTTATTTTCATACAAATTTAAATTATTTTATTTATATTCTGTTTATTTTTTTAAACAATTTTACATTATTCTATGTGTATTTTGTATATCTATTTTTATACGTATTTACTTAATTTATGTGTATTTTGTATATATATTTTTATAGAAATCTACGTTATTTTATGTGTATTCGTATATATTTTGAAACAAATTTACATTGTTTTATATGTATTTTTGCATATCTCTTTCAATACAAGTTTACCTTATTGTATGTGCATTTTGTATATTTACTTCAATACAAATTTAAATATTTTATGTGTATTTTGGTATATATATTTTTATAAGAAATGCGCTATTTGATGGGAATTTTGCATCTTTATTTTCATACAAATTTACATTATTTTATTAATATTCGGTGTATTTATTTTGATACGATTTCACATTATTCTATTTGTTTTTTGTATATATATTTTTATACATATTTACATTATTTAATGTGTATCTTGCATATATATTTCATACAAATTTATTATCTATTATTTATTTTCATACAAATACACATTCTTTTCATGATATTTTGTTTATTTATTTTGACACGAATTTAATTAGATATGTATTTTGTATATATTTTTATACGTATTTACATAATTTCATGTGTATTTTGTATATATATTTCTATAGAAATCTACGTTATTTTATGTGTATTCGTATATATATTTTGAAACAAATTTACTTTGTTTTATATGTATTTTTGAATATCTCTTTCAATACATATTTACCTTACTGTATATGCATTTTGTATATTTATTTCAATACAAATTTAAATATTTTATGTGTATTTTGGTATATATATTTTTATAAAAAATGCGCTATTTTATGGGAATTTTGCATCTTTCTTTTCATACAAATTTACATTATTTTATTGATATTCTGTGTATTTATATTGATAGGATTTTACATTATTCTATTTCTTTTTGTAAATATTTTTATACACATTTACATTATTTAATGTGTATCTTGCATATATATTTTATACAAATTTACGTTATTTTAAGTGTATTTGTTTATATATTTTCATTCAAATTTACATTATTTTATGTGTATTTTGTATATGTATTTCAATACAAATTTACGTAATTTTACGTGTATTTTGTATATTTCTTTTCATACAAATTTTAATATTTTTTGTGTATTTTTGTATATAGTTTTATACAAATTTAGTTTATTTTAGTACGCATTTACATTATTTAATGTGTGTTTTGTATATATATTTTTATTCAAATTTACTTTATTTTATGTGCATTTTTGTACATATATTTTTTTAGAAATTTGCGTTATTTTATGTGTATTTGTATATGTTATCTCATACAAATTTACATTATTTCATTGCTATCTTGTTTATTTATTTTGATACGAATGAAAATAGATATACAAAATATACATAAAATAAACTAAATTTGTATTAAAATATATATACAAAATACATAAAATAATGTAAATTTGTATCAAAATATTTTAACAAATGCGCATAAAATAACGTAAATTTGTTATAAAATATACAAAATACACATTAAATAATGTAAATATGTATAAAAAAATATATACAAAACACAAATAGAATAATGTAAAATCGTATCAAAATAAATACAGTGAATATTAATAAAACAATGTAAATTTGTATGAAAATAAAGTTCCAAATACCCATTAAATAACGCATTTTTTTATAAAAATATATATACCAAAATACACATGAAAAAATTAATTTGTATTAAAATAAATATACAAAATACACATACAATAAGGTAAATCTGTATTGAAATAGATATGCAAAATACATATAAAACAATGTAAATTTGTTTCAAAATATATATACGAATACACATAAAATAACGTAGATTTGTATAAAAATATATATACAAAATACACATAAAATGAAGTAAATACGTATAAGAAAATGTATACAAAATACACATAAAATAACGTAAACTCGTATCAAAATAAATAAACAAAATACAAATAAAAGAATGTGTATTTGTATAAATATAAAAATACAAAATACACATAAAATAACGTAAATTTTTATAAAACTATATACAAAAATACACAGAAGTTATTAAATTCGTATGAAAATAGATATACAAAATACATATAAAATAACCTAATTTGAATTGAAATGTATATAGAAAATACATAAAATAATGTAAATTTGTATCAAAATATTTATAAAAATACATATAATAACGCAAATTTGTTTAAAAATATATAAACAAAATACACATTAAGTAATGTAAATACGTATAAAAAATATGTACAAAATACACATATAATCATGTAATTCGTATCAAACTAAATAAACAAAATATCAATAAAATAATGTAAATTTGTATGAGAAAACATATACAAATACATATAAAATAACGCTAATTTCCATAAAAATATATGTTCAAAAATGAACGTAAAATAAAGTAACTTAGGATAAAAATATATTTACAAAACACATTAAATAATGTAAATCCGTACATAAAATAACCTAAATTTGTATAAAACTATATACAAAAATACAGAAAAATAATTTAAATTTGTAAGAAAAGAAATATACAAAATACACATAAAACTAGGTTAATTTGTATTGAAATACATATACAAAATACATATAAAATAATGTAAACTTGAAAGAAAATATATAAACAAATACACATATAATAACGTAAATTTGTATGAAATATATAATCAAAATACACATTAAATAATGTAAATATGTATAAAAAAATATATACAAAACACAAATAGAATAATGTAAAATCGTATCAAAATATATACACAGAATATTAATAAAATAATGTAAATTTGTATGAAAATTAAGATGCAAAATACCTATAAAATAACGCATTTTTTTATAAAAATATTGATACCAAGATACACATAAAATATTTGAATTTGTATTAAAATAAATATACAAAATGCACATACAATAAGGTAAATTTGTATTGAAATACATATGCAAAATACATATAAAATAATGTAAATTTGTTTCAAAATATATATACGAATACACATAAAATAACGTAGATTTCTAAAAAAATACATATACAAAATACACATAATAATAAGTAAATACGTATAAAAAAATGTATACAAAATACACATAAAATAATGTAAATTCGTATAAATGTAAATAAACAATATACCAATAAAAGAATGTGTATTTGTATAAATATAAATATACAAAATGCACATAAAATAACGTAAATTTATATAAAACTATATACATAAAAAATAACGCAAATTTCTATAAAAATATATGTACAAAAATGAACATAAAATAAATTTACATAAAAAATATATATTCAAAACACACTTTAGATAATGTATATGAGTATAAAAATATGTATACAAAATACCTATGAAATAATCTAAATTCGTACCGAATTAAATTAAGAAAATATGAATAAAATAATGTAATTTTGGATGAAAATATAAATACAAAATACACATAAAATAACCTAAATACAAATACAAATATTCACATAAAATAATTTAAAATTGAATGAAATAAATATACAAAATAAACATAAAATAAGGTAAATTTGTAATGAAATATATGAAAAAATACACATAAAATAATGTAAATTTGTGTGAAAATATATAAACAAATACACATTAAATAACATGAATTTGTATAAAATTTGTATCAAAATATATACTTATACACACAATAAAATAACGTAATTTTTTTATGAAAATATATACAAAATACATAAAATAATTTAAATACGTAGAAAATATATATACAAAAACACATAAAATAATGTAAATTTGTAATAAAATATATAAACAAATACACATAAAATAATGTAAATTTGGATAAAATATATACAAAATGAACATTAAATAATGTAAATATGTATAAAAAATATATACAAAAACACATAGAATAATGTTAAATCGTATCAAAATAAATAAAGAGAATATCAATAAAATGATGTAAATTTGTATGAAAATAAAGATGCAAAATATTCATATAATAACGCATATTTGCATAAAAATATATATACAAAAATACATATAAAATAATTAAATTTGTATTAAAATAAATATACAAAATGCACGTACAATAAAGTAAATTTGTATTGAAATAGATATGCAAAATACACATTAATAATGTAAATTTGTATCAAAATATATATACGAATACTCATAAAATAGAGTAAATTTCTATGAAAATATACATACAAAATAGATATACAAAATACACATATAACTAATTAAATTTGTATTTAAATACATGTACAAAAAACACATTATTTAAAATAATGTAGATTTTTATGAAATGAAAACAAATACATTTTATATAAAATATATATACAAAATACACATAGAATAATGTAAATACGTATAAAAATATATATACAAAATACACATTAAATAATGTTAATTCGTGTCAAAATAAATAAGCAAAATATCATGAAAAGAATGTGTATTTGTATGAAAATAGATATACAAAATACACATAAAATAACCTAAATTTGTATAAAACTATATACAAAATACACAAAAATAATTTAAACTTGTATGAAAATAAATAAAAAATAACATAAAATTAGGTAAATTTGTATTGAAATACATATGCAAAATACACATAAAATAATGTAAATCTGAATGAAAATACATAAATAAATACACTTAAAATAACGTAAATTTGTATAAAAAAATATACAAAACACAAATAGAATAATGTAAAATCGTAACAAAATAAATACACAGAATATTAATAAAATAATGTAAATTTGTATGAAAATAAAGAGGGAAAATACCCATAAAATAACGCATTTTTTAAATATATATACAAAATACACATAAAAAAATTTATTTGTATTAAAATAAATATACAAAATACACATACAATGAGGTAAATCTGTATTGAAATAGATATGCAAAAAACATATAAAACAATGTAAATTTGTTTCAAAATATATATACGAATACACATAAAATAACGTAGATTTGTATAAAAATATATATACAAAATACACGTAAATGAAGTAAATACGAATCAAAAATGTATACAAAATACACATAAAATAATGTAAATTCGTATCAAAATAAATAAACAAAATACCAATAAAAGAATGTGTATTTGTATAAATATATATACAAATTATACATAAAATAACGTAAATTTGTATAAAACTATATACAAAAATACACAGAAGTAATTAAATTCGTATGAAAATAGATATACAAAATACAGATAAAATAAGCTAAATTTGAATTGAAATGTATATACAAAATACATAAAATAATGTAAATTTGTATCAAAATATTTTTAAAAATACATATAATAACGTAAATTTGTTTAAAAATATATAAACAAAATACACATTAAGTAATGTAAATACATATAAAAGATATGTACAAAATACACATATAATCATGTAATTCGTATCAAACTAAATAAACAAAATAGCAATATAATAATGTAAATTTGTATGAGTAAACATATACAAATACATATAAAATAACGCTAATTTCTATAAAATATATGTCCAAAAATGAACGTAAAATAAATTACCTGGATAAAATATATACCTAAATTTGTATAAAACTATATACAAAATGCGTACATAAAATAATTTAAATTTGTATGAAAAGAAATATACAAAATACACATAAAATAATTAAATTTGAAAGAAAATATATAAAATATATATACAAAATACACATAATAATGTAAATATGTATAAAAAAATATATACAAAACACAAATAGAATAATGTAAAATCGTATCAAAATATATACACAGAATATTAATAAAATAATGTAAATTTGTATGAAAATTAAGATGCAAAATACCTATAAAATAACGCATTTTTTATAAAATTATTGATACCAAAATACACATAAAATATTTGAATTTGAATCAAAATAAATATTCATACGAATACACATAAAATAAAGTAGATTTCTATAGAAATATATATACAAAATACATATGAAATTATGACAATACTTTATGGGTATTTTGTATATATATTTCAAAAGAAATTTACCTAGTTTTATGTGTATTTTGAATATCTATTTTCATTCAAACTCAAATTATTTGTATGTATTTTTGTATATATTTCAATACAAATTTTAGTTAGGTTATGTGTATTTTGTAAATCTATTTTCATTCAAACATATATTATTTTATTGGTATTTTGTTGATTTATATTGATACGAATTTACATTATTTTATATGTACTTTGTATATATATTTTTATACGCATTTACATTATTTAATATTTATTTTGAGTATATAATTTTATACAAATTCATGGTATTTTATGTGTAGTTATATTTTCATATAAATTTACATTATTTTATGTGTATTTTGTACATATATTTCATTACAAATTTACCTTATTTTATGTTTATTTTGTATGTGTATTTTGTACATTTATATTTATACAAATACACATTCTTTTATTGGTATTTTGTTTATTTATTTTGTTTCGAATTTACATTATTTTATGTGTTTTTTGTTTACATTTTTTTATACGTATTTACTTAATTTTATGTGTATTTTGTATATATATTTTTATAGAAATCTACGTTATTTTATGTGTATTCGTACATATATTTTGAAACAAATTTACATTGTTGTATATGTACAATAAGGTAAATTTGTATTGAAATAGATATGCAAAATACATATAAGGCAATGTAAATTTGTTTCAAAATATGTATACGAATACACATAAAATAACGTAGATTTCTATAAAAATATATATACAAAATACACATAAAATGAAGTAAATACGTATAAAAAAATGTATACAAAATGCACATAAAATAATGTAAATTCGTATCAAAATAAATAAACAAAATACCAATAAAAGAATGTGTATTTGTAGAAATATAAATATACAAAATACACATAAAATAACGTAACTTTATATAAAACTATGTACAAAAATACACAGAAGTAATTAAATTTGTATGAAAATATATACAAAATACACACAAAATAAGCTAAATTTGAATTGAAATATATATACAAAATACATGAAATAAAGTAAATTTCTATCAAAATATTTAAACAAATACACATATAATAACGTAAATTTGTATGAAAATTTTTAACAAAAAACACATTAAATAATGTAAATACGTATAAAAAATATGTACAAAATACACATATAATCATGTAACTCGTATCAAAATAAATAAACAAAATACCAATAAAATAATATAAATTTGTATGAGTAAACGTGTATGCTGCATATTTTTTCAATACAAATTTACCTTATTATATACGCATTTTGTATATTAATTTTAATACAAATTTAATTATTCGATGTGTATTTTTGTATCTGTATTTTTATAAACATATGCTTTATTTTTTGGGTATTTTGCATCTTTATTTTCATACAAATTTACATTATTTTATTGATATTCTGCTCATTCATTTTGCTACGAATTGACATTATTCTATGTGTATTTTGTATATATTTTTCATACAAATTTACGTTATTTTATGTGTATTTGCTTATATATTTTGACACAAATTTACAATATATTATGGGTATTTTGTATATACATTTCAAAAGAAATTTACCTAGTTTTATGTGTATTTTGTATATCTATTTTCATACAAACTCAAATTATTTCTATGTATTTTTGTATATATTTTAATACAAATTTTAGTTATGTTATGTGTATTTTGTAAATTTATTTTCATTCAAATATATATTATTTTATTGGTGTTTTGTTGATTTATATTGATACGAATTTACATTATTTTATATGTACTTTGTATATATATTTTATACGCTTTTACATTATTTAATATTTATTTTGACTATATATTTTATACAAATTCATGGTATTTTATGTGTATTTGTATATATATTTTTATATAAATTTACATTATTTTATGTGTATTTTGTACATATATTTTTTTACAAATCTACCTGATTTTATGTTTATTTTGTATGTGTATTTAGTATATTTATATTTATCCAAATACACATTCTTTTATTGGTATTTTGTTTATTTATTTTAATTCGAATTTACATTATTTTATGTGTATTTTGTATACATTTTTTTATACGTATTTACTTAATTTTATGTGTATTTTGTATATATATTTTTATAGAAATCTACGTTTTTTTATTTGTATTCGTATATATATTTTGAAACAAATTTACATTGGTTTATATGTATTTTTGCATACCTCTTTCAATACAAATTTACCTTATTGTATGTGCATTTTGTATATTTATTTCAATACAAATTTAAATATATTATGTGTATTTTGGTATATATATTTTTATAAGAAATGCCCTATTTTATGGGAATTTTGCATCTTTATTTTCATACAAATTTACATTATTTTATTAATATTCGGTGTATTTATTTTGATACGATTTTACATTATTCTATTTGTTTTTTTGTATATACTTTTTATACATATTTACATTATTTAATGTGTATCTTGCATATATATTTTATACAAATTTATTATCTATTATCTATTTTCATACAAATACACATTCTTTTCATGATATTTTGTTTATTTATTTTGACACGAATTTACATTATTTGATATGTATTTTGTATATATATTATTATACGTATTTACATAATTTCATATGTATTTTGTATATATATTTCTATAGAAATCTACTTTATTTTATATGTATTCGTATATATATTTTGAAACAAATTTACATTGTTTTATATGTATTTTTGAATATCTCTTTCAATACAAATTTACCTTACTCGATATGCATTTTGTATATTTATTTCAATACAAATTTAAATATTTTATGTGTATTTTGGTATATATATTTTTATAAAAAATGCGATAATTTTTGGGAATTTTGTATCTTTATTTTCATACAAATTTACATTATTTTATTGATATTCTGTGTATTTATTTTGATACGATTTAACATTATTCTATTTGTGTTTTGTATATATTTTTTTATACACATTTACATTATTTAATGTGTATCTTGCATATATATTTTATACAAATTTACGTTATTTTAAGTGTATTTGTTTATATATTTTCATTCAAATTTACATTATTTGATGTGTATTTTGTATATGTATTTCCATACAAATTTACCTAATTTTATGTGTATTTTGTATATTTCTTTTCAAACAAATTTAAATTATTTTTGTGTATTTTTGTATATAGTTTTATACAAATTTAGGTTATTTTATGTACGCATTTACATTATTTAGTGTGTGTTTTGTATATATATTTTTATGCTAATTTACTGTATTTTATGTGCATTTTTGTACATATATTTTTATAGAAATTTGCGTTATTTGTATATTTTTTCTAATATAAATTTACATTATTTTATTGCTATTTTGTTTATTTATTTTGATACGAATTACATGATTATATGTGTATTTTGTACATATTTTTTATAAGTATTTACATTACTTAATGTGTATTTTGTTTATATATTTTTAAACAAATCTACGTTATTATATGTATTTGTATAAATATTTTGATACAGATTTACATTATTTTATGTATTTTGTATGTACATTTCAATTCAAATTTAGCTTATTTTAGCTGTATTTTGAATATATATTTTCATACAAATTTAATAACTTCTGTGTATTTTTGTATATAGTTTTATACAAATTTACGATATTTTATGTGTATTTTGTATATTTATATTTATACAAAAACACTTTCTTTTACTGGTATTTTGTTTATTTATTTTGATACGATTTTTATGTGTATTTTGTATTAATTTTTTTATACGTATTTACTTCATTTTATGTGTATTTTGTATATATTTTTTATAAAAATCAACGTTATTTTATGTGTATTCGTATATATATTTTGAAACAAATTTACATTGTTTTATATGTATTTTGCATATCTATTTCAATACAAATTTACCTTAGAGTATGTGCATTTTTTTATTTTGTAATGAAATATATGTACAAAATACACATAAAATAACGTAAATTTATATGAAAATATATATACAAATACACATAAAATACCATGAATTTGTATAAAATTATATACTCAAAATAAATATTAATTAATGTAAATGCGTATAAAAATATATATACAAAGTACATATAAAATAATGTAAATTCGTATCAATATAAATCAACAAAATACCAATAAAATAATATATATTTGAATGAAAATAGATTTACAAAATACACATAACCTAACTAAAATTTGTATTGAAATATATACAAAAATACATAAAAATAGTTTGAGTTTGTATGAAAATAGATATTCAAAATACACATAAAACTAGGTAAATTTCTTTTGAAATATATATACAAAATACCCATAAAATATTGTAAATTTGTGTCAAAATATATAAACAAATACACATAAAGTAACGTAAATTTGAATGAAAAATATATACAAAATACACATAGAATAATGTCAAATCGCATGAAAATGAATGAGCAGAATATCAATAAAATAACGTAAATTTGTATGAAAATAAAGATGCAAAATACCCATAAAATAAAGCATATTTTTATAAAAATACATATAGAAAAATACACATAGAATAATTAAATTTGTATTAAAATTAATATACAAAATGCATATACAATAAATTTAAATTTGATTATATTAAATGAAATAAATATACAAAATAAACATAAAATAAGGTAAACTTGTAATAAAATATATGTAAGAATACACATAAAATAATAAAAATTTGTATGAAAATATATATACAAATACACATAAAATAACTTGAATTTGTATAAAATTTGTTTAAAAATATATACGAATACACACAATAAAATAACGTAAATTTTTATGAAAATGTATATATAAAATACACATAAAATAATTTAAATACGTAGAAAAATATATATACAAAATACACATAAAATAATGTAAATTCGTAAAAAATTAAATACACAAAATTCCAATAAAAGAATGTATATTTGCAGGAAAATATATATACAAAAAACAAATAAAATAACTAAAATTTGTATAAAAATATATACGAAAATACACTAAAATAATTAAAATTTGTTTGAAAATAGATATGCAAAATACACATAAAGTTAGGCAAATTTGTATTGAAATACATATACAAAACTCACATAAAATAATGTAAATTTGTATGAAAATATATAAACAAATACATATAAAATAACGTAAATTAGGATAAAATATATATACAAAATATACATTAAATATTTTAAATATATATAAAAATATATTATATTATATATATTTTTATTGATATTTGCGTTATTTATGTGTATTTTGTATATGTTTTCTAATAGAAATTTACATTATTTTATTGGTATTTTGTCTATTTATTTTGATACGAATTACATGATTATTTGTGTATTTTGTACATTTTTTTATACGTATTTACATTATTTAATGTATATTTTGTTTATATATTTTTATACAAATTTACGTTATTATATGTGTATTTGTATAAGTATTTTGATACAAATTTACATTATTTTATGTATTTTATATATATTTCAATTCAAATTTAGCTTATTTTATGTATTTTGTATATCTATTTATTTAAATACAAAATCAAATATTTTATGTTTTTTCGTATATATATTTTATAAAAATGCATTATGTTATGGGTATTTTGCATCTTAATTTTCATACAAATTTACATTATTTTATAAATATTTTCTGTATTTATTTTGATACGATTTTACATTATTTTATTTGTGTTTTGTATATATTTTTTTATACATATTTACATTATTTAATGTGTTTTTTGTATATATATTTGATACAAATTTACGTTATTTTAAGTCTATATGTTTATATATTTTCATAAAAATTTACATTATTTTATGTGTATTTTGTATATGTATTTCAATACAAATTTACCTAATTTTATATGTTTTTTGTATATTTATTTTCATACAAGTTTAAATTATTTTTGTGTATTTTTGTATATAGTTTTATACAAATTTACGTTATTTTATGTGTATTTTGTATATCTATTTTCATACAAATACACATTCTTTTCATGATATTTTGTTTATTTATTTTGACACGAATTAACATTATTTAATGTGTATTTTGTATATATATTTTTATACGTATTTACATTATTTCAAGTGTATTTTGTATATATATTTTTATAGAAGTCTGCGTTATTTTATGTGTATTCGAATATATATTTTGAAACAAATTTACATTGATTTATTTGTATTTTGCATATTTTTTTATTACAAATTTACCTTATTGTATGTGCATTTTATATATTAATTTCAATACAAATTTGATTAATCTATGTGTATTTTTGTATATGTATTTTTATAAAAATATGCTTTATTTTATGGGTATTTTGCATCTTTATTTTCATACAAATTTACATTATTTTATTGATATTCTGTGTATTTATTTTGATATGATTTTACATTATTCTATGTGTATTTTGTATATATATTTTATATAAAATGCATTTGTTTTCATTTCATACACATCTACATTATTTTATGTGTTTTTTGTACATGTATTTAAATACAAATTTAACTAGTTATAAGTGTTTTTTGTATATCTATTTTGTATGTATATTTTCACAGAAATTTACTCTATTTTATGAGTATTCGTATATATATTTTGATACAAATTTACATTATTAATGTGTATTTTGCATATCTATTTCAATACAAATTTACTTTATTGTACGTGCATTTTGTATATTTATTTTAATACAAATTTAATTATTTTATATGTATTTTTGTATATATACTTTTATGCAAATATGCGTTATTATATGGATATTTTGCATCTTTATTTTCATACAAATTTACATTATTTTATTGATATTCTCTTTATTTATTTTGATACGATTTAACATTATTCTATGTGTTTTTTGTATATATTTTTTTATATATATATTTACATTATTTAATGTTAATTTTGTATATATTTTTTATCCAAATTTACATTATTTTATGTGTATTTGTTTATATATTTTCATACATATTTACACTATTTTATGTGTTTTTTGTATATATATTTTTCTACGTATTTAAATTATTTTATGTGTATTTTGTATATACATTTTCATAAAAAATTACGTTATTTTATTGTGTGTATAAGTATATATTTTGATACAAATTTTATACAAATTCATGTTATTTAATGTGTATTTGTATATATATTTTCATACAAATTTATATTATTTTATGTGTATTTTTTCATATATTTCATTACAAATTTACCTTATTTTATGTTTAATTTGCATAATTATTTCATTCAATTTTAAATTATTTTATGTGTATATTTGTATTTGTATTTAGGTTATTTTATGTGTATTTTGTATATATATTTTCATCCAAAATTACATTATTTTATTGGTATTTCTTAATTTAATTCGATACGAATTTAGATTATTTCATAGGTATTTTGTATACATATTTTTATACTCATTTACATTATCTAATGTGTGTTTTGTATATATATTTTTATGCAAATTTATCTACTGTTCATTTTTGTACATATATTTTTATAGAAATTTCCGTTATTTTATGTATATAGTTTTATATAAATTTACGTTATTTTATGTGCATTTTTTATATTTATATTTATACAAATACACATTCTTTTATTGGTATATTGTTTATTTACCTTTATTCGAATTTACATTATTTTATGTGTATTTTGTATACATTTTTTATACGTATTTACCTAATTTTATGTGTATTTTGTATATGTATTTTTATAGAAATCTACGTTATTTTATGTGTATTCGCATATATATTTTGAAACAAATTTACATTATTTTATATGTATTTTGCATATCTATTTCAATACAAATTTACCTTATTGTATGTGCATTTTGTATATTTATTTTGATACAAATTCAAATATTTTATGTGTATTTTGGTATCAATAATCTTTAAAAAATGCGTTATTTTATAGGTATTTTGCATCTTAATTTTCATACAAATTTACATTATTTTATAAATATTCTGTGTATATATTTTGATACGATTTTACATTATTCTATTTGTGTTTTGTATATATTTTTTTATACATATTTTACATTATTTAATGTGTATTTTGTATATATATTTCATACAAATTTACGTTATTATATGTGTATTTGTTTATATATTTTCTTTCAAATTTACATTATTTTATGTGTATTTTGTATATGTATTTCAATAGAAATTAACCTAATTTTATGTGTATTATATATATTTCTTTTCATACAAATTTAAACTATTTTTGTGTATTTTTGTATATAGTTTTATACAAATTTACGTTATTTTATGTGTATTTTGTATATCTATTTTCATACAAATACACATTCTTTTCATGATATTTTGTTTATTTATTTTGACACGAATTAACATTATTTAATGTGTATTTTGTATATATATTTTTATACGTATTTACATTATTTCAAGTGTATTTTGTATATATATTTTTATAGAAGTCTGCGTTATTTTATGTGTATTCGAATATATATTTTGAAACAAATTTACATTGATTTATTTGTATTTTGCATATTTTTTTAATACAAATTTACCTTATTGTATGTGCATTTTATATATTAATTTCAATACAAATTTGATTAATCTGTGTGTATTTTTGTATATGTTTTTTTATAAAAATATGCTTTATTTTATGGGTATTTTGCATCTTTATTTTCATACAAATTTACATTATTTTATTGATATTCTGTGTATTTATTTTGATATGATTTTACATTATTCTATGTGTATTTTGTATATATATTTTATATAAAATGTATTTGTTTTCATTTCATACACATCTACATTATTTTATGTGTTTTTTGTACATGTATTTAAATACAAATTTAACTAGTTATAAGTGTTTTTTGTATATCTATTTTGTATGTATATTTTCACAGAAATTTACTCTATTTTATGAGTATTCGTATATATATTTTGATACAAATTTACATTATTAATGTGTATTTTGCATATCTATTTCAATACAAATTTACTTTATTGTACGTGCATTTTGTATATTTATTTTAATACAAATTTAATTATTTTATATGTATTTTTGTATATATATTTTTATGCAAATATGCGTTATTATATGGATATTTTGCATCTTTATTTTCATACAAATTTACATTATTTTATTGATATTCTCTTTATTTATTTTGATACGATTTAACATTATTCTATGTATTTTTTGTATATATTTTTTATATATATTTACATTATTTAATGTTAATTTTGTATATATTTTTTATCCAAATTTACATTATTTTATGTGTATTTGTTTATATATTTTCATACATATTTACACTATTTTATGTGTTTTTTGTATATATATTTTTCTACGTATTTAAATTATTTTATGTGTATTTTGTATATACATTTTCATAAAAAAATTACGTTATTTTATTGTGTGTATAAGTATATATTTTGATACAAATTTTATACAAATTCATGTTATTTAATGTGTATTTGTATATATATTTTCATACAAATTTATATTATTTTATGTGTATTTTTTCATATATTTCATTACAAATTTACCTTATTTTATGTTTAATTTGCATAATTATTTCATTCAATTTTAAATTATTTTATGTGTATATTTGTATTTGTATTTAGGTTATTTTATGTGTATTTTGTATATATATTTTCATCCAAAATTACATTATTTTATTGGTATTTCTTAATTTAATTCGATACGAATTTAGATTATTTCATAGGTATTTTGTATACATATTTTTATACTCATTTACATTATCTAATGTGTGTTTTGTATATATATTTTTATGCAAATTTATCTAATGTTCATTTTTGTATATAATTTTTATAGAAATTTCCGTTATTTTTGTATATAGTTTTATATAAATTTACGTTATTTTATGTGCATTTTTTATATTTATATTTATACAAATACACATTCTTTTATTGGTATATTGTTTATTTACCTTTATTCGAATTTACATTATTTTATGTGTATTTTGTATACATTTTTTATACGTATTTACCTAATTTTATGTGTATTTTGTATATGTATTTTTATAGAAATCTACGTTATTTTATGTGTATTCGCATATATATTTTGAAACAAATTTACATTATTTTATATGTATTTTGCATATCTATTTCAATACAAATTTACCTTATTGTATGTGCATTTTGTATATTTATTTTGATACAAATTCAAATATTTTATGTGTATTTTGGTATCAATAATCTTTAAAAAATGCGTTATTTTATAGGTATTTTGCATCTTAATTTTCATACAAATTTACATTATTTTATAAATATTCTGTGTATATATTTTGATACGATTTTACATTATTCTATTTGTGTTTTGTATATATTTTTTTATAAATATTTTACATTATTTAATGTGTATTTTGTATATATATTTCATACAAATTTACGTTATTATATGTGTATTTGTTTATATATTTTCTTTCAAATTTACATTATTTTATGTGTAGTTTGTATATGTATTTCAATAGAAATTAACCTAATTTTATGAGTATTATATATATTTCTTTTCATACAAATTTAAACTATTTTTGTGTATTTTTGTATAGAGTTTTATACAAATTTAGGTTATTTTATGTACGCATTTACATTATTTAATGTGTGTTTTGTATATATATTTTTATCCAAAGTTAATTTATTTTACGCTCATTTTTGGACATATATTTTTATAGAAATTAGCGTTATTTTATATGTATTTGTATATGTTTTCTTATACAAATTTACATTATTTTATTGCTATTTTGTTTATTTAGTTTGATACGAATTACATGATTATATGTGTATTTTGTACATATTTTTTATACGTATTTACATTACTTAATGTGTATTTTGTTTATATATTTTTAAACAAATTTACGTTATTATATGAATTTTTATAAATATTTTGATACAAATTTATATTATTTTATGTATTTTGTATATACATTTCAATTCAAATTTAGCTTATTTTAGCTGTATTTTGTATATCTATTTTCATACGAATTTAATTACTTCTGTGTATTTTTGTATATAGTTTTATACAAATTTACGCTATTTTATGTGTATTTTCTATATTTATATTTATACAAATACACATTCTTTTTTTGGTATTTTGTTTATTTATTTTGATACGAATTTACATTATTTTATGTGTATTTTGTATTCATTTTTTTTATACGTATTTACTTCATTTTACGTGTATTTTGTATATATATTTTTATACAAATCTAAGTTATTTTATGTGTATTCGTATATATATTTTGAAACAAATTTACATTGTTTTATATGTATTTTGCATATCTATTTCAATACAGATTTACCTTATTGTATGTGTATTTTGTATATTTATTTTAATACAAATAAATTTTTTTATGTGTATTTTTGTATATATATTTAAAAAAAAGTGTTATTTTATGGGTATTTTCCTTCTTTATTTTCATACAAATTTACATTATTTTATTAATATTCTGTGTATTTAATTTGATACGATTTTACATTATTCTATTTGTGTTTTGTATATATTTTTTTTATACAAATTTACGTTATTTTAAGTGTATTTGTTAATGTATTTTCATTCAAATTTACAGCATTTTATGTGTATTTTGTATATGTATTTCAATACAAATTTACCAAATTTTATGTGTATTTTGTATATTTATTTTCATACAAATTTAAATTATTTTTGTGTATTTTTGTATATAGTTTTATACAAATTTATGTTGTCTTATGTGTATTTCGTATATTTATTTTCATACAAATACACATTCTTTTACTGACATTTTGTTTATTTATTTTGACGCGAATTTACATTATTTAATGTGTATTTTGTATATATATTTTTATACGTATTTACATCCTTTCATGTGTATTTTGTATATTTATAAAAAATGGGTTATTTTATGGGTATTTTGCATCTTTATTTTCATATAAATTTACATTATTTTATTTACATTCTGTGTATTTATTTTAATACGATTTTACATTATTCTATTTGTGTTTTGTATATATATATTTTTTATACATATTTACATTATTTAATGAGTATTTTTTATATATATTTTATACAAATTTATGTTAATTTAAGTGTATTGGTTTATATATTTTCATTCAAATTTACATTATTTTATGTGTATTTTGTATATGTATTTCTTGACAAATTTACCTAATTTTATGTGTATTTTGTATATTTATTTTCATACAAATTTAACTTATTTTTGAGTATTTTTATATATAGTTTTATACAAATTTACGTTATTTTATGTGTATTTTGTATATGTATTTTCATACAAATACTCATTCTTTTATTGATATTTTAATTATTTATTTTGACACGAATTTACATTATTTAATGTGTATTTTGTATATATATTTTTATACGTATCTACAACATTTCATGTGTATTTTGTATATATATTTCTATAGAAATCTACGTTATTTTATTTGTATTCGTATATATATTTTGAAACAAATCTACATTATTTTATGTGTATTATGTATATATATTTCATTATAAATTTGCCTTATTTTAAGTTTATTTTTATATCTATTTTCATTCAAATTCAAATCATTTTATGTGTATATATTTATTAGTATTTACGTTATTTTATGTGTATTTTCTATATATATTTTCATTCAAAATTACATTATTTTATCGGTATTTTGTTCATTTATTTCGATACGAATTTAGATTATTTCATGTGTATTTTCTATACATATACATATAGAGTAAATTTCTATGAAAATATATATTCAAAATACGTATAAAATTATGTAAATAAGTATAAAAATATATATATCAAATACACCTAAAATAAATGAAAATTCGTATCAAAATAAATAAACAAAATATCAATAAAAGAATGTGTATTTGGATAAATATAAATATACTAAATACACATACAAAATAAACATAAAATAAGGTAGATTTGTAATAAAATATATGTACAAAATACACATAAAATAATGTAAATTTATATGAAAATATATATTCAAATACACATAAAATACCATGAATTTGTATATAAATATATATTCAAAATAAATATTAAATAATGGAAAAGCGTATAAAAATATATATATAAAGTACATATAAAATAATGTAAATTCGTATCAATATAAATCAACAAAACACCAATAAAATAATATATATTTGAATGAAAATAAATTTACAAAATACACATAACATAACTAAAATTTGTATTAAAATATATACAAAAATACATAGAAATAATTTGAGTTTGTATGAAAATAGATATACAAAATACACATAAAATAGGTAAATTTCTTTTGAAATGTTTATACAAAATACCCATAAAATATTGTAAATTTGTGTCAAAATATATAAACAAATACACATAAAATAACGTAAATTTGTATGAAAAATATATACAAAATACACATAGAATAATGTCAATTCCTATCAAAATGAATGAGCAGAATATCAATAAAATAATATAAATTTGTATGAAAATAAAGAGACAAAATACCTAAAAAATAAAGAATATGTTTATAAAAATACAGATACAAAAATACACATCGAATAATTAAATTTGTATTAAAATTAATATACAAAATGCGTATATAATAAGGTAAATTTGTATTGAAAAAATATGCAACATACACGTTTACTCATACAAATTTATATTATTTTATTGGTATTTTGTTTATTTATTTTGACACGAATTTACATTATTTGATATGTATTTTGTATATATATTTTTATACGTATTTACATAATTTCATATGTATTTTGTATATATATTTCTATAGAAATCTACTTTATTTTAAGTGTATTCGTATATATATTTTGAAACAAATTTACATTGTTTTATATGTATTTTTGAATATCTCTTTCAATACAAATTTACCTTACTGTATATGCATTTTGTATATTTATTTTAATACAAATTTAGATATTTTATGTGTATTTTGGTATATATATTTTTATATAAAATGCGATAATTTTTGGGAATTTTGCATCTTTATTTTCATACAAATTTACATTATTTTATTGATATTCTGTGTATTTATTTTGATACGATTTTACATTATTCTATTTGTTTTTTGTATATATTTTTTTATACACATTTACATTATTTAATGTGTATCTTGCATATATATTTTATACAAATTTACGTTATTTTAAGTGTATTTGTTTATATATTTTCATTCAAATTTACATTATTTGATGTGTATTTTGTATATGTATTTCATACAAATTTACCTAATTTTGTGTATTTTGTATATTTCTTTTCAAACAAATTTAAATTATTTTTGTGTATTTTTATGCTAATTTACTTTATTTTATGTGCATTTTTGTACATATATTTTTATAGAAATTTGCGTTATTTGTATATGTTTTCTCATACAAATTTACATTATTTTATTGCTATTTTTTTATTTATTTTGATACGAATTACATGATTATATGTGTATTTTGTACATATTTTTTATACGTATTTACATTACTTAATGTGTATTTTGTTTATATATTTTTAAACAAATCTACGTTATTATATGTATTTGTATAAATATTTTGATACAGATTTACATTATTTTATGTATTTTGTATGTACATTTCAATTCAAATTTAGCTTATTTTAGCTGTATTTTGTATATATATTTTCATACAAATTTAATAACTTCTGTGTATTTTTGTATATAGATTTATACAAATTTACGATATTTTATGTTAATTTTGTATATATATATTTATACAAATATACTTTCTTTTACTAGTATTTTGTTTATTTATTTTGATACGATTTTTATGTGTATTTTGTATTCATTTTTTTATACGTATTTACTTTATGTGTATTTTGTATATACTTTTATAGAAATCAACGTTATTTTATGTGTATTCGTATATATATTTTGAAAGAAATTTACATTGTTTTATATGTATTTTGCATATCTATTTCAATATATATTTTTTATATATATTTTAATACAAATTTTAATATTTTATGTGTATTTTGGTATATATATTTTTATAAAAAATGCGTTATTTTATGGCTATTTTGCATCTTTATTTTCATACAAATCTACATTATTTTATTAATATTCTGTGTATTTATTTTGATACGATTTTACATTATTCTATTTGTGTTTTGAATATATTTTTTTTATACATATTTACATTATTTAATTAGTATTTTGTATATATATTTGATACAAATTTAAGTTATTTTAAGTGTATATGTTTATATATTTTCATTCAAACTTCCATTATTTTATGTGTATTTTGTATATGTATTTCAATACAAATTTACCTAATTTTATGTGTATTTTGTATATTTATTTTCATACAAATTTAAATTATTTTTGTGTATTTTTGTATATAGTTTTATACAGACTTAGGTTATTTTATGAGTATTTTGTATATCTATTTTCATACAAATACACATTCTTTTATTGATATTTTGTTTATTTATTTTGACGAGAATTTAAATTATTTAATGTGTATTTTGTATATATATTTTTATACGTATTTACATCATTTCATGTGTATTTTGTATATATATTTATATAGAAATCTATGTTATATTATGTGTATTCGTATATAGATTTTTAAACAAATTTACACTTTTATGTGTATTTTGCATATTTTTTCAATACAAATTTACCTTATTGTATATGCATTTTGTATATTAATTTTAATACAAATTTAATTATTCTATGTGGAGCTGCCTCGTACAGGCCTACCGGCCTCTTGCAGACTCCTGCGTTCTTATGTTCTTATGTTCTTATGTGTATTTTTGTATATGTATTTTTATAAAAATATGCTTTATTTTATGTGTATTTTGCATCTTTATTTTCATACAAATTTACGTTATTTTATTGATATTCTGCTCATTCATTTTGATACGATTTGACATTATTTTATGTGTATTTGTTTATACATTTTGACACAAATTTACAATATTTTATTTGTATTTTGTATATATATTTCAAAAGAAATTTACCTAGTTTTATGTGTATTTTGAATATCTATTTTCATACAAACTCAAATTATTTTTATGTATTTTTGTATATATTTCAATACAAATTTTAGCTATGTTATGTGTATTTTGTAAATCTATTTTCATTCAAATATATATTATTTTATTTGTATTTTGTTGATTTATATTGATACGAATTTACATTATTTTATATGTACTTTTTATATATATTTTTATACGCATTTACATTATTTAATATTTATTTTGAATATATAATTTTATACAAATTCATGGTATTTTATGTGTATTTGTATATATATTTTCATATAAATTTACATTATTTTATGTGTATTTTGTACATATATTTTATTACAAATTTACCTTATTTTATGTTTATTTTGTATGTGTATTTTGTACATTTATATTTATACACGTTTACTAATACAAATTTATATTATTTTATTGGTATTTTGTTTATTTATTTTGATACGAATTACATGATTATATGTGTATTTTGTACACATTTTTTTATACGTATTTACATTATTTAATGTGTATTTTGTTTATATATTTTCATACAAATTTACGTTATTATATGTGTATTTGTATAAATATTTTGATACCAGTTTACTTTATTTCATGTATTTTGTATATATATTTCAACTCAAATTTAGCTTATTTTGTGTGTGTTTTATTTGTATTTTGCATCTTAATTTTCATACAAATTTACATTATTTTATTAATATTTTCTGTATTTATTTTGATACGATTTTACATTATTTTATTTGTGTTTTGTATATATTTTTTATACATATTTACATTATTTAATGTTTTTTTTGTATATATATTTGATACAAATTTACGTTATTTTAAGTCTATATGTTTATATATTTTCATTCAAATTTACATTATTTTCAGTGTATTTTGTATATGTATTTCAATACAAATTTACCTAATTTTATATGTTTTTTGTATATTTATTTTCATACAAGTTTAAATTATTTTTGTGTATTTTTGTATATAGTTTTATACAAATTTAGGTTATTTTATGTGTATTTTGTATATCTATTTTCATACAAATACACATTCTTTTCATGATATTTTGTTTATTTATTTTGACACGAATTAACATTATTTAATGTGTATTTTGTATATATATTTTTATACGTATTTTCATTATTTCAAGTGTATTTTGTATATATATTTCTATAGAAATCTGCGTTATTTTATGTGTATTCGTATATATATTTTGAAAAAAATTTACATTGTTTTATGTGTATTTTGCATATTTTTTTAATACAAATTTACTTTATTGTATGTGCATTTTGTATATTAATTTTAATACAAATTTGATTAATCTATGTGTATTTTTGTATATGTTTTTTTATAAAAATATGCTTTATTTTATGGGTATTTTGCATCTTTATTTTCATAAAAATTTACATTATTTCATTGATATTCTGTGTATTTATTTTGATATGATTTTACATTATTCTATGTGTATTTTGTATATATATTTTCTATAAAATGTATTTCTTTTCATTTCATACAAATCTACATTATTTTAAGTGTTTTTTGTACATGTATTTAAACACAAATTTAACTAGTTATATGTGTATTTTGTATATCTATTTTGTATGTATATTTTCATAGAAATTTACTCTATTTTATGAGTATTCGTATATATATTTTGATACAAATTTACATTATTAATGTGTATTTTGCATATCTATTTCAATACAAATTTACTTTATTGTACGTGCGTTTTGTATATTTATTTTAATATAAATTTAATTATTTTATATGTATTTTTGTATATATATTTTTATGCAAATATGCGTTATTATATGGATATTTTGCATCTTTATTTTCATACAAATTTACTTTATTTTATTGATATTCTCTTTATTTATTTTGATACGATTTAACATTATTCTGTGTTTTTTGTATATATTTTTTATATATATATTTACATTATTTAATGTTAATTTTGTATATATTTTTTATCCAAATTTACATTATTTTAGGTGTATTTGTTTATATATTTTCATACATATTTACACTATTTTATGTGTTTTTTGTATATATATTTTTCTACGTATTTAAATTATTTTATGTGTATTTTGTATATACATTTTCATAAAAAAAATACGTTATTTTATTGTGTATAAGTATATATTTTGATACAAATTTTATACAAATTCATGTTATTTAAAGTGTATTTGTATATATATTTTCATACAAATCTATATTATTTTATGTGTATTTTTTCATATATTTCATTACAAATTTACCTTATTTTATGTTTATTTTGTATATTTATTTCATTCAATTTTAAATTATTTGATGTGTATATTTGTATTTGTATTTAGGTTATTTTATGTGTATTTTGTATATATATTTTCATCCAAAATTACATTATTTTATGGGTATTTCTTAATTTAATTCGATACGAATTTAGATTATTTTATAGGTATTTTGTATACATATTTTTATACTCATTTACATTATCTAATGTGTGTTTTGTATATATATTTTTATGCAAATTTATCTAATGTTCATTTTTGTACATATATTTTTATAGAAATTTGCGTTATTTTATGTATATAGTTTTATATAAATTTACGATATTTTATGTGCATTTTGTATATTTATATTTATACAAATACACATTCTTTTATTGGTATATTGTTTATTTACATTTATACGAATTTACATTATTTTATGTGTATTTTGTATACATTTTTTTATACGTATTTACTTAATTTTATGTGTATTTTGTATATGTATTTTTATAGAAATCTACGTTATTTAATGTGTATTCGTATATATATTTTGAAACAAATTTACATTATTTTATATGTATTTTCCATATCTATTTCAATACAAATTTACCTTATTGTATGTGCATTTTGTATATTTATTTTAATACAAGTTCAAATATTTTATGTGTATTTTGGTATCAATAATTTTATTAAAAAAATGCGTTATTTTATAGGTATTTTGCATCTTAATTTTCATTTTATATGTACTTTGTATATATATTTTTATACGCTCTTACATTATTTAATATTTATTTTGAATATAATTTTTTATACAAATTCATGGTATTTTATGTGTATTTGTATATATATTTTCATATAAATTTACATTATTGTATGTGTATTTTGTACATATATTTTATTACAAATCTACCTTATTTTATGTTTATTTTTGTACATATATTTTTATAGAAATTTGCGTTATTTTATGTATATAGTTTTATATAAATTTACGATATTTTATGTGCATTTTGTATATTTATATTTATACAAATACACATTCTTTTATTGGTATATTGTTTATTTACATTTATACGAATTTACATTATTTTATGTGTATTTTGTTTACATTTTTTTATATGTATTTACTTAATTTTATGTGTATTTTGTATATGTATTTTTATAGAAATCTACGTTATTTTATGTGTATTCGTATATATATTTTGAAACAAATTTACATTATTTTATATGTATTTTCCATATCTATTTCAATACAAATTTACCTTATTGTATGTGCATTTTGTATATTTATTTTAATACAAGTTCAAATATTTTGTGTATTTTTGTATCAATAATTTTATAAAAAAAATGCGTTATTTTATGGGTATTTTGCATCTTAATTTTCATTTTATATGTACTTTGTATATATATTTTTATACGCTCTTTCATTATTTAATATTTATTTTGAATATAATTTTTTATACAAATTCATGGTATTTTATGTGTATTTGTATATATATTTTCATATAAATTTACATTATTGTATGTGTATTTTGTACATGTATTTTATTACAAATCTACCTTATTTTATGTTTATTTTGTATGTGTATTTTATATATTTTTATTTATCCAAATACACATTCTTTTATTGGTATTTTGTTTATTTATTTTAATTCGAATCTACATTATTTTATGTGTATTTTGAATACATTTTTTTATACGTATTTACTTAATTTTATGTGTATTTTGTATATATATTTTTATAGAAATCTACGTTTTTTTATTTGAATTCGTATATATATTTTGAAACAAATTTACATTGTTTTATAGTATTTTTGCATATCTCTTTCAATACAAATTTACCTTATTGTATGTGCATTTTGTATATTTATTTCAATGCAAATTTAAATATTTTATGTGTATTTTGGTATATATATTTTTATAAGAAATGCGCTATTTTATGGGAATTTTGCATCTTTATTTTCATTCAAATTTACATTATTTTATTAATATTCGGTGTATTTATTTTGATACGATGTTACATTATTCTGTTTGTTTTTTGTATATACTTTTTTATACATATTTACATTATTTAATGTGTATCTTGCATATATATTTTATACAAATTTATTATCTATTTTCATACAAATACACATTCTTTTCATGATATTTTGTTTATTTATTTTGACACGAATTTACATTATTTGATATGTATTTTGTATGTATATTTTTATACGTATTTACATAATTTCATATGTATTTTGTATATATATTTCTATAGAAATCTACTTTATTTTATGTGTATTCGTATATATATTTTGAAACAGATTTACATTGTTTTATATGTATTTTTGAATATCTCTTTCTATACAAATTTACCTTACTGTATATGCATTTTGTATATTTATTTCAATACAAATTTAAATTTTTAATGTGTATTTTGGTAAATATATTTTTATAAAAAATGCGATAATTTTTGGGAATTTTGCATCTTTATTTTCATACAAATTTACATTATTTTATTGATATTCTGTGTATTTATTTTGATACGATTTTACATTATTCTATTTGTTTTTTATATATATATTTTTTATACACATTTACATTATTTAATGTGTATCTTGCATATATATTTTATACAAATTTACGTTATTTTAAGTGTATTTGTTTATATATTTTCATTCAAATTTACATTATTTGATGTGTATTTTGTATATGTATTTCAATACAAATTTACCTAATTTTATGTGTGTTTTGTATATTTCTTTTCAAACGAATTTAAATTATTTTTGTGTATTTTTGTATATAGTTTTATACAAATTTAGGTTATTTTATATACGCATTTACATTATTTAGTGTGTGTTTTGTATATATATATTTATGCAAATTTACTTTATTTTATGTGCATTTTTGTACATATATTTTTATAGAAATTTGCGTTATTTGTATATGTTTTCTCATACAAATTTACATTATTTTATTGATATTTTGTTTATTTATTTTGATACGAGTTACATGATTATATGTGTATTTTGTACATATTTTTTATACGTATTTACATTACTTAATGTGTATTTTGTTTATATATTTTCAAACAAATCTACGTTATTATATGTATTTGTATAAATATTTTGATACAGATTTACATTATTTTATGTATTTTGTATGTACATTTCAATTCAAATTTAGCTTATTTTAGCTGTATTTTGTATTTATATTTTCATACAAATTTAATTACTTCTGTGTATTTTTGTATATAGTTTTATACAAATTTACGATATGTTTTGTGTATTTTGTATATTTATATTTATACAAATACACATTCTTTTACTGGTATTTTGTTTATTTATTTTGATACGATTTTTATGTGTATTTTGTATTCATTTTTTTATACGTATTTACTTCATTTTATGTGTATTTTGTATATATTTTTATTGAAATCTACGTTATTTTATGTGTATTCGTATATATATTTTGAAACAAAAATATATTGTTTTATATGTATTTTTGAATATCTCTTTCAATACAAATTTACCTCTCCATAAATACCAAAATACACATAAAAAAATGAAATTTGTATTAAAATAAATATTTAAAAAACACATACAATAAGGTAAATTTGTATTGAAATAGATATGCAAAATACATATAAAACGATGTAAATTTGTTTCAAAATATATATACGAATACACATAAAATAACGTAGATTTCTATAAAAATATATATACAAAATACACATAAAATGAAGTAAATAAGTATAAAAAAATGTATACAAAATACACATAAAAAATGTAAATTCGCATCAATATAAATATACAAAATACCAATAAAAGAATGTGTATTTGTATAAATATAAATATACAAAATACACATAAAATAACGTAAATTTATATAAAACTATATACAAAAATACACAGAAGTATTTTAATTTGTATGAAAATAGATATACAAAATGAGGTAAATTCGTTTCAAATTCAATAAACAAAATTCAGATTTTATAATAATAATATAAAATCAGATTATCAGATTTTGTATATCTATTTTAATACAAACTCAAATTATTTCTATGAATTTTTGTATATATTTTAATACAAATTTTAGTTATGTTATGTGTATTTTGTAAATTTATTTTCATTCAAATATATATTATTTTATTGGTGTTTTGTTGATTTATATTGATACGAATTTACATTATTTTATATGTACTTTGTATATATATTTTTATACGCTTGTACATTATTTAATATTTATTTTGAATATATTTTTTTATACAAATTCATGGTATTTTATGTGTATTTGTATATATATTTCATATAAATTTACATTATTTTATGTGTATTTTGTACATATATTTTATTACAAATCTACCTTATTTTATGTTTATTTTGTATATGTATTTTGTATATTTATATTTATCCAAATACACATTCTTTTATTGGTATTTTGTTTATTTATTTTAAATCGAGTTTACATTATTTTATGTGTATTTTGTATACATTTTTTATACGTATTTACTTAATTTTATGTGTATTTTGTATATATTTTTAAAGAAATCTACGTTTTTTTATTTGTATTCGTATATATATTTTGAAACAAATTTACATTGTTTTATATGTATTTTTGCATATCTCTTTCAATACAAATTTACCTTATTGTATGTGCATTTTGTATATTTATTTCAATGCAAATTCAAATATTTTATGTGTATTTTGGTATATATATTTTTATAAGAAATGCGCTATTTTATGGGAATTTTGCATCTTTATTTTCATACAAATTTACATTATTTTATTAATATTCGGTGTATTTATTTTGATACGATGTTACATTATTCTATTTGTTTTTTGTATATACTTTTTTTTATACATATTTACATTATTTAATGTGTATCTTGCATATATATTTTATACAAATTTATTATCTATTATCTATTTTCATACAAATACACATTCTTTTCATGATATTTTGTTTATTTATTTTGACACGAATTTACATTATTTGATATGTATTTTGTATATATATTTTTATACGTATTTACATAATTTCATATGTATTTTGTATATATATTTCTATAGAAATCTACTTTATTTTATGTGTATTCGTATATATATTTTGAAACAAATTTACATTGTTTTATATGTATTTTTGAATATCTCTTTCAATACAAATTTACCTTACTGTATATGCATTTTGTATATTTATTTCAATACAAATTTAAATATTTTATGTGTATTTTGGTAAATATATTTTTATAAAAAATGCGATAATTTTTGGGAATTTTGTATCTTTATTTTCATACAAATTTACATTATTTTATTGATATTCTGTGTATTTATTTTGATACGATTTTACATTATTCTATTTGTTTTTGTATATATATTTTTATACACATTTACATTATTTAATGTGTATCTTGCATATATATTTTATACAAATTTACGTTATTTTAAGTGTATTTGTTTATATATTTTCATTCAAATTTACATTATTTGATGTGTATTTTGTATATGTATTTCAATACAAATTTACCTAATTTTATGTGTATTTTGTATATTTCTTTTCAAACAAATTTAAATTATTTTGTGTATTTTTGTATATAGTTTTATACAAATTTAGGTTATTTTATGTACGCATTTACATTATTTAGTGTGTGTTTTGTATATATATTTTTTGCAAATCTACTTTATTTTATGTGCATTTTTGTATATATTTTTTATAGAAATTTGCGTTATTTGTATATGTTTTCTCATACAAATTTACATTATTTTATTGCTATTTTGTTTATTTATTTTGATACGAATTACATGATTATATGTGTATTTTGTACATATTTTTTATACGTATTTACATTACTTAATGTGTATTTTGTTTATATATTTTTAAACAAATCTACGTTATTATATGTATTTGAATAAATATTTTGATACAGATTTACATTATTTTATGTATTTTGTATGTACATTTCAATTCAAATTTAGCTTATTTTAGCTGTATTTTGTATATATATTTTCATACAAATTTAATTACTTCTGTGTATTTTTGTATACAGTTTTATACAAATTTACGATATTTTATGTGTATTTTGTATATTTATATTTTTACAAATACACATTTTTTTATACGTATTTACTTAATTTTATGTGTATTTTGTATATATATTTTTATAGAAATCTACGGTTTTTTTTTATTTGTATTCGTATATATATTTTGAAACAAATTTACATTGTTTTAGATGTATTTTTGCATATCTCTTTCAATACAAATTTACCTTATTGTATGTGCATTTTGTATATTTATTTCAATACAAATTTAAATATTTTATGTGTATTTTGGTATATATATTTTTATAAGAAATGCGCTATTTTATGGGAATTTTGCATCTTTATTTTCATACAAATTTACATTATTTTATTAATATTCGGTGTACTATTTATTTTGATACGAATCTACATTATTCTATTTGTTTTTTGTATATACTTTTTTATACATATTTACATTATTTAATGAGTATCTTGCATATATATTTTATACAAATTTATTATCTATTATCTATTTTTATACAAATACTCATTCTTTTCATGATATTTTGTTTATTTATTTTGACACGAATTTACATTATTTGATATGTATTTTGTATATATATACGTATTTACATAATTTCATATGTATTTTGTATATATATTTCTATAGAAATCTACTTTATTTTATGTGTATTCGTATATATATTTTGAAACAAATTTACATTGTTTTATATGTATTTTTGAATATCTCTTTTAATACAAATTTACCTTACTGTATATGCATTTTGTATATTTATTTCAATACAAATTTAAATATTTTATGTGTATTTTGGTATATATATTTTTATAAAAAATGCGATAATTTTGGGAATTTTGCATCTTTATTTTCATACAAATTTACATTATTTTATTGATATTCTGTGTATTTATTTTGATACGATTTTACATTATTCTATTTGTTTTTTGTATATAATTTTTTATACACATTTACATTATTTAATGTGTATCCTGCTTATATATTTTATACAAATTTACGTTATTTTAAGTGTATTTGTTTTTATATTTTCATTCAAATTTACATTTATTTTAATTCGAAAATACATTATTTTATGTGTATTTTGTATACATTTTTTTATACGTATTTACTTAATTTTATGTGTATTTTGTATATATATTTTTATAGAAATCTACGTTTTTTTATTTGTATTCGTATATATATTTTGAAACAAATTTACATTGTTTTATATGTATTTTTGCATATCTCTTTCAATACAAATTTACCTTATTGTATGTGCATTTTGTATATTTATTTCAATGCAAATTTAAATATTTTATGTGTATTTTGGTATATATATTTTTATAAGAAATGCGCTATTTTATGGGAATTTTGCATCTTTATTTTCATACAAATTTACATTATTTTATTAATATTCGGTGTATTTATTTTGATACGATTTCACATTATTCAATTTTTTTTGTATATATTTTTTTTTATAAATATTTACATTATTTAATGTATATCTTTCATCTTTTATCGTAATTTTGTTTATTTATTTTTATACGAATTTACATTATTTTAGGTGTATTTGATATGTATATTTTTATACTTATTTACATAATTTTATTTTTGTTTTGAATATATATTTTCATAGAAATTTACTCTATTTTATGGGTATTCGTATATATATTTTGATACAAATTTACATTATTTATGTTTATTTTGCATATCTATATAAATACAAATTTGCCATATTGTATGTGTATTTTGTATATTTATTTTAATACAAATTTAATTATTTTATGTGTATTTTTGTAAAAATATGCGTTATTATTTGGATATTTTGCATCTTTATTTTCATACAAATTTACATTATTTTATTGATATTCTGTTTATTTATTTTGATACGCTTTTACATTATTCTATGTGTATTTTGTATATATATTTTTTTACACATTTACATTATTTAATGTATATTTTGTATATATATTTTATATAAATTTACGCTATTTTATGTGTATTTGTTTATATATTTTCATACAAATTTACAATATTTTATGTGTAATTTGTATATGTATTTCAATACAGATTTGCCTAATTTTATGTGTATTTTGCATATCTATTTTCAAACAAATTTAAAATATTTTTATGTATTTTTTATATATTTTTATACAAATTTTAGTTATTTTATTTGTATTTTGTATTTATATTTTCCTACAAATATACATTCTTTTAGTGGAATTTTGTTCATTTATTTTCATAAGAATTTACATAATTTTATGTGTATTTTGTATATATATTTTTTTACGTATTTACATTATTTTATGTGTATTTTTTATATACATTTTCATAAAAATTTACGTTATTTTATTGTGTGTATTCGTATATGATTTGATACAAATTTACATTATTTTATGTTTATTTTGCATATCTATTTCAATATAGATTTACCTTATTGTATGTGTATTTTGTATATTTATTTTAACACAAATTTAATTATTTTATGTGTTCTTTGTATACATTTTCTTATACGTATTTACTTCTTTTAATGTGTATTTTGTATATATATTTTTATAGTAATCTACGTTATTTTTTGTGTATTGGTATATATATTTTGAAGCAAATTTACATTGTTTTATATGTATTTAGCATATTTATTTCAATATAAATCTACCTTATTGTATGTGCATTTTGTATATTTATTGTAATACAAATTTTAAAATTTTATTATTTTGGTATATATATTTTTATAAAAAGAGTTTTATATAAATTTAAAATATTTTATGTGTATTTTGTATATCTATTTTCATACAAATACACATTTTTTATTGATATTTTGTTTATTTATTTTGACGCGAATTCACATTATTTAATGTGTATTGTGTATATATATTTTTATACGTATTTACGTCATTTCATGTGTATTTTGTATATATATTTCTATAGAAATATATGTTATTTTATGTGTATTCGTATATATATTTTGAAACAAATATTCATTGTTTTATGTGCATTTTGCATATTTTTTCAATATAAATTTACCTTATTGTACGTGCATTTTGTATATTAATTTTAATACAAATTTAATTATTCTATGTGTATTTTTGTATATGTATTTTCATAAAAAAATGCTTTATTTTATGGGTATTTTGCATCTTTATTTTCATACAAATTTACATTATTTTATTGATATTCTGTGTATTTATTTTGATACGATTTTACATTATTCTATGTATATTATGTATATATATTTCATACAAATGAACGTTATTTTATGTGAATTTGTTTTCATTTCATACAAATTTACATTATTTTATGTGTATTTTGTACATGTATTTAAATACAAATTTAACTAATTATCTATTTTCATACAAATTGAAATTAATTTTGTGTATTTTAGTATATATTTTTATTCAAATTTTCGTAATTTTATGTGAATTTTGTATATTTATTTTCCTACAAATATACGTTCTTTTATCGGAATTTTGTTTATTTATTTTGATACGAGTTTTCATTATTTTAGGTGTATTTGATATATATATATTTTTATACTTATTTACATAATTTTATATGTATTTTGAATATATATTTTCATAGAAATTTACTCTATTTTATGTGTATTCGTATATATATTTTGATATAAATTTACATTATTTATGTGTATTTCGCATATCTATTTCAATACAAATTTTCTTTATTGTATGTGCCTTTTGTATATTTATTTTGATGCAAATTTAATTATTTTATGTGTATTTTTGTATATATTTTTAAACAAATATGCGTTATTATATGGGTATTTTGCATCTTTATTTTCATACAAATTTACATTATTTTATTGATTGTCTGTTTATTTATTTTGATACGATTTTACGTTATTCTGTGTATTTTGTATATATATTGTTAGACATATTTACATTATTTAATGTATATTTTGTACATATATTTTATGGAAATTTACGTTATCTTATGTGTATTTGTTTATATATTTTCATACAAATTTACATTATTTTATGTGTATTTTGTATATGTATTTCAATAAAATTTGCCTAATTTCATTTGTATTTTGCATATCTATTTTCAAACAAATTTAAATTATTTTTGTGTATTTTGTATTATTTTATACAATTTTTTTATTTTATTTGTATTTTGCATATATATTTTCCTACACATATAGATTCTTTTAGAGGAAATTTTGTTCATTTATTTTGATACGAATTTATATTATTTTATGTGTATTTTGTATATATTTTTCTATGTATTTACATTATTTTATGTGTATTTTGTATATATATTTTCATAAAAATTTACGTAATTTTATTGTGTGTATTCGTATATATTTTGATAAAAATTTTCATTATTTTATGTGTTTTTTGCATATCTATTTCAATAAAAATCTACCTTATTGTATGTGTATTTTGTATATTTATTTTAATACAAATTTAATTATTTTATGTGTATTTTTGTATATATTTTTTTAAATATAAGATATTTTATGGGTTATTTGCATCTTTAATATACTTTGTATATATATATTTATACGCTCTTACATTATTTAATATTTATTTTGAATATAATTTTTTATACAAATTCATGGTATTTTATGTGTATTTGTATATATATTTTCATATAAATTTACATTATTGTATGTGTATTTTGTACATATATTTTATTACAAATCTACCTTATTTTATGTTTATTTTATATGTGTATTTTGTATATTTATATTTATCCAAATACACATTCTTTTATTGGTATTTTGTTTATTTAATGTATAAGTACATTATACGTATTTACATTATTTAATGTGTATTTTGTTTATATATTTTTATACAAATTTACGTTATTATATGTGTATTTGAATATATATTTTGATACAAATTTACATTATTTTATGTATTTTCTATATTTATTTCAATTCAAATTTAGCTTATTTTATGTCTTTTGTATATCTATTTTCATACAAATTTAATTATTTTTGTTTATTTTTGTATATAGTTTTATACAATTTTACGTTATTTTATGTGTATTTTGTATATTTATATTTATACAAGTAAACATTCTTTTATTGGCATTTAGTTTATTTATTTTGATACGAATTTACATTATTTTATGTGTATTTTGTATACATTTTCTTATACGTATTTACTTCATTTTATGTGTATTTTGTATATATATTTTATAGAAATCTACGTTATTTTATGAGTATTCGTATGTATATTTTGAAACAAATTTACATTGTTTTATATGTATTTTGCATATCTATTTCAATACAAATTTACCTTATTGTATGTGCATTTTGTATATTTATTGTAATACAAATTTAAATATTTTATGTGCATTTTGGTATATATATTTTCATAAAAAATGCGTTGTTTTATGGGTATTTTGCATCTTTATTTTCATACAAATTTACACTATTTTATTAATATTCTGTGTATTTATTTTGATACTATTTTACTTTATTATATTTGTGTTTTGTATATATTTTTTTATACATATTTACATTATTTAATGTGTATTTTCTATATATATTTCATACAAATTTTCGTTATTTTAAGTGTATTTGTTTATATATTTTTATTCAAATTTACATTATTTTATGTGTATTTTGAATATGTATTTCAATAGAAATTTACCTAATTTCATGTGTATTTTGTATATATATTTTATACAAATTTAAATTATTTTTTGTGTATTTTTGTATAGAGTTTTATTCAAATTTACAATATTTTATGTGTATTTTGTATATCTATTTTCATACAAATACACATTCTTTTATTGATATTTTGTTTATTTAATTTGATGCGAATTTACATTATTTAATGTGTATTGTGTATATATATTTTTATACGTATTTACGTCATTTCATGTGTATTTTGTATATATATTTCTATAGAAATATACGTTATTTTGTGTATTCGTATATATATTTTGAAACAAATATACATTGTTTTATGTGCATTTTGCATATTTTTTCAATACAAATTTACCTTATTGTACGTGCATTTTGTATATTAATTTTAATACAAATTTAGCTATTTTATGTGTATTTTTGTATATGTATTTTCATAAAAATATGCTTTATTTTATGGGTATTTTGCATCTTTATTTTCATACAAAATTACATTATTTTATTGATATTCTCTGTATTTATTTTGATACGATTTTACATTATTCTATGTATATTTTGTATATCTATTTTATACCAATGTACGTTATTTTATGTGAATTTGTTTTCATTTCATACAAATTTACATTATTTGATGTGAATTTTGTACATGTATTTAAATACAAATCTAACTAATTATATGTGATTTTGTATATCTATTTTCATACAAATTGAAATTAATTTTGTGTATTTTTGTATATATTTTTATTCAAATTTTCGTAATTTTATGTGTTTTTGTATATTTATTTTCCTACAAATATACGTTCTTTTATCGGAATTTTATTTATTTATTTTTATACAATTTTCATTTTTTAGATGTATTTGATATATATATTTTTATACTTATTTACATAATTTTATATGTATTTTGAATATATATTTTCATAGAAATCTACTCTATATGTATATGCATAGAAAATACACATGAAATAATCTAAATTCGTATCGAAATAAATGAACAAAATACCGATAAAATAATGTAATTTTGAATGAAAATATATAGAAAATACACATAAAATAACGTAAATACAAATAAATATATACACATAAAATGATTTGAATTTGAATGAAAATAGATATAAAATTAAACTTAAAATAAGGCAAATTTATAATGAAATATATATACAAAATACACATAAAATAATGTAGATTTGTTTCAAAATATATATACGAATACACTTAAAATAACGTAGATTTCTATAGAAATATATATACAAAATATACATGAAATGTTGTAAATACGTATAAAAATATATATACTAAATACACATTAAATAATGTAAATTCGTGTCAAAATAAATAATTAAAATGTCAATAAAAGAATGTATATTTGTATGAAAATACATATACAAAATACACATAAAATAACGTAAATTTGTATAAAACTATATATAAAAATACACAAAAATAAGTTAAATTTGTATGAAAATAAATATACAAAATACACATAAAATTAGGTAAATTTGTAAAGAAATACATATACAAAATACACATAAAATAATGTAAATTTGAATGAAAATATATAAACAAATACACTTAAATTAACATAAATTTGTATAAAATATATATAAAAAATACTCATTAAATAAACAAAATACCAATAATAGAAAGTGTATTTGGATAAATATAAATATACAAAATACACATAAAAAATAAACATAAAATAAGGTAGATTTGTAATAAAATATATGTACAAAATACACATACAATAATGTAAATTTATATGAAAATATATATACAAATACACATAAAATACCATGAATTTGTATAAAAAAATTTATTCAAAATAAATATTAAATAATGTAAGAGCGTATAAAAAAATATATACAAAGTACATATAAAATGAAAATTAAGATGCAAAATACCTATAAAATAACGCATTTTTTTATAAAATTATTGATACCAAAATACACATAAAATATTTGAACTTGTATTAAAATAAATATACAAAATGCACATACAATAAGGTAAATTTGTATTGAAATAGATATGGAAAATACATATAAAATAATGTAAATTTGTTTCAGAATATATATACGAATACACATAAAATAACGTAGATTTCTATAAAAATACATATACAAAATACACATAAAAATAAGTAAATACGTATAAAAAAATGTATACAAAATACACATAAAATAATGTAAATTCGTATAAATGTAAATAAACAATATACCAATAAAAGAATGTGTATTTGTATAAATATAAATATACAAAATGCACATAAAATAACGTAAATTTATATAAATACATAAAATAACGCAAATTTCTATAAAAATATGTACAAAATGAACATTAGATAAATTTGCATAAAATATATAAAAAACACACATTAGATAATGTAAATGAGCATAAAAATATGTATACAAAATACCTATGAAATAATCTAAATTCGTATCGAATTAAATTAAGAAATACTAATAAAATAATGTAATTTTGGATGAAAATATATATACAAAATACACATAAAATAACCTAAATACAAATACAAATATACACATAAAATAATTTAAAATTGAATGAAATAAATATACAAAATAAACATAAAATAAGGTAAATTTGTAATGAAATATATGAAAAAATACACATAAAATAATATAAATTTGTATGAAAATATATATACAAATACACATTAAATAACATGAATTTGTATAAAATTTGTATCAAAATATATACTTATACACACAATAAAATAACGTAATTTTTTTTATGAAAATGTATATACAAAATACACATAAAATAATTTAAATACGTAGAAAAATATATATATACAAAAAAACACATAAAATAGTGTAAATATGTATGAAAATATATAAACAAATACACATAAAATAATGTAAATTTGGATAAAAAATATATACAAAATTAACATTAAATAATGTAAATATATATATAAAAAAATATATACAAAAAACACAGAATAATGTTAAATCGTATCAAAATAAATAAAGAGAATATCAATAAAATAATATAAATTTGTATGAAAATAAAGATGCAAAATATCCATATAATAACGCATATTTGCATAAAAATATATATACAAAAATACATATAAAATTATTAAATTTGTATTAAAATAAATATGCAAAATACACATTAATAATGTAAATTTGTATCAAAATATATTTACGAATACTCATAAAATAGAGTAAATTTCTATGAAAATATACATACAAAATAGATATACAAAATACACATATAACTAGTTAAATTTGTATTTAAATACATGTACAAAAAACACATAAAATAATGTAGATTTGTATGAAATGAAAACAAATACATTTTATATAAAATATATATACAAAATACACATAGAATAATGTAAAATCATATCAAAATAAATACACAGAATATCAATAAGATAATGTAAATTTGTATGAAAATAAAGATGCAAAATACCCATAAAATAAAGCATATTTTTATAAAAATACATATACAAAAATACACATAGATTAATCAAATTTGTATAAAAAAATATGCAAAATACACATAAAACAATGTAAATTTGTTTCAAAATATATATACGAATACACATAAAATAACGCAGATTTCTATAGAATTATATATACAAAATACACTTAAAATAATGTAAATACGTATAAAAATATATATACAAAATAGACATTAAATAATGTTAATTCGTGTCAAAATAAATAAACAAAATATCATGAAAAGAATGTGTATTTGTATGAAAAAAGATATACAAAATACATAAAATAACCTAAATTTGTATAAAACTATATACAAAATACACAAAATAATTTAAAGTTGTATGAAAATAAATATTCAAAAAACATATAAAATTAGGTAAATTTGTATTGAAATACATATACAAAATACACATAAAATAATGTAAATTTGAATGAAAATATATAAACATATAGACTTAAAATAACGTAAATTTGTATCAAATATATATACAAAAAATACATTAAATAATGTAAATATGTATAAAAAAATATATACAAAACACAAATAAAATAATGTAAAATCGTATCAAAATAAATACAGAAAATATTAATAAAATAATGTAAATTTGTATGAAAATTAAGATGCAAAATACCTATAAAATAATGCATTTTTTATAAAAATATATATACGAAAAAACATAAAATATTTGATTTTGTATTAAAATAAATAGATATACAAAATACTCATAAAATAAGCTAAATTTGAATTGAAAAATTTATACAAAATACATAAAATAATGTAAATTTGTATCAAAATACTTATACAAATACACATATAATAACGTAAATTTGTATAAAAATATATAAACAAAATACACATTAAATAATGTAAATACGTATAAAAATGTACAAAATACAAATAATCATGTAATTCGTATCAAAATAAATAGACACACTACCAGTAAAATAATGTAAATTTCTATGAGAAAACATATACAAAATACACATAAATAACGCAAATATCAATAAAAATATATATAATATAATATATTTTTATGCATATTTAAAATATTTAATGTATATTTTGTATATATATTTTATCCAAATTTACGTTATTTTATATGTATTTGTTTATATATTTTCATACAAATTTACATTATTTTATGTGAGTTTTGTATATGTATTTCAATACAAATTTGCCTAACTTTATGTGTATTTTGCATATCTATTTTCAAACAAATTTAAATTATTTTGTGTATTTTCTATATATTTTATACAAATTTTAGTTATTTTATTTGTTTTTTGTATATATATTTTCCTACAAATATACATTCTTTTATTGGAATTTTGTGTATTTAATTTTTTACGAATTTACATTATTTTATGTGTATTTTGTATATATATTTTTCTACTTATTTAAATTATTTTATGTGTATTTTATATATACATTTTCATAAAAATTTACGTTATTTTATTGTGTGTATTCGTATATATTTTCAAACAAATTTTATACAAATTCATGTTATTTTATGAGTATTTGTATATATATTTTCATACAAATTTATATTATTTTATGTGTATTCATACATATATTTTATTACAAATTTACCTTATTTTATGTTTATTTTGTATATTTATTTCATTTAATATAATGAAATTTAAATTTATTGTATATGCATTTTGTATATTAATTTTAATACAAATTTAATTATTCTATGTGTATTTTTCTATTTGTATTTTTATAAAAATATGCTTTATTTTATGGGTATTTTGCATCTTTATTTTCATACAAATTTACGTTATTTTATTGATATTCTGCTCATTCATTTTGATACGATTTGACATTATTCTATGTGTATTTTGTATATATTTTTCATACAAATTTACGTTATTTTATGTGTATTTGTTTATATATTTTGACACAAATTTACAATATTTTATGGGTATTTTGTATATATATTTCAAAGAAATTTACCTAGTTTTATGTGTATTTTGAATATCTATTTTCATTCAAACTCAAATTATTTATATGTATTTTTGTATATATTTCAATACAAATTTTAGTTAGGTTATGTGTATTTTGTAAATCTATTTTCATTCAAATATATATTATTTTATTGGTATTTTGTTGATTTATATTGATACGAATTTACATTATTTTATATGTACTTTGTATATATATTTTTATACGCATTTACATTATTTAATATTTATTTTGAGTATATAATTTTATACAAATTCATGGTATTTTATGTGTATTTGTATATATATTTTCATATAAATTTACATTATTTTATGTGTATTTTGTACATATATTTCATTACAAATTTACCTTATTTTATGTTTATTTTGTATGTGTATTTTGTACATTTATATTTATACAAATACACATTCTTTTATTGGAATTTTGTGTATTTAATTTTTTACGAATTTACATTATTTTATGTGTATTTTGTATATATATTTTTCTACGTATTTAAACTATTTTATGTGTATTTTATATATACATTTTCATAAAAATTTACGTTATTTTATTGTGTGTATTCGTATATATTTTGAAACATTTTATACAAATTCATGTTATTTTATGTGTATTTGTATATATATTTTCATACAAATTTATATTATTTTATGTGTATTCTTACATATATTTTATTACAAATTTACCTTATTTTATGTTTATTTTGTATATTTATTTCATTCAATTTTAAATTATTTAATGTGTATATTTGTATTTGTATTTAGGTTATTTTATGTGTCTTCTATATATTTTCATCCAAAATTACATTATTTTATTGTTATTTTCTTAATTTAACTCGATACGAATTTAGATTATTTCATAGGTATTTTGTATACATATTTTTATACTCATTTACATTATCTAATGTGTGTTTGGTATATATTTTTTTATGTAAATTAATTTTATGTGCATTTTTGTACATATATTTTTATAGAAACTTAAAACGCTATTTTATGTGTATTTTGTATATGTTTTCTCATACAAATTTACATTATTTAATTAGTTTTTTGTTTATTTATTTTGATACGAATGACTTGATTATTGGTGTATTTTGTAAAAAAAATTTTATACGTATTTACATTACTTAATGTGTATTTTGTTTATATATTTTTTTTACAAATTTACGTTATTATATGTGTATTTGTTAAAAATATTTTGAAACGAATTTACTTTATTTTATGTATTTTGTATATATATTTCAATTCAAATTTAGCTTATTTTGTGTGTATTTTGTATATCTATTTTCATGCAAATTTAATTACTTCTGTGTATTTTTGTATATAGTTTTATACAAATTTACGTTATTTTATGTGCATTTTGTATATTTATATTTATACAAATACACATTCTCTTATTGGTATTTTGTTTATTTATATTTATACGAATTTACATTATTTTATGTGTATTTTGTATACATTTTTGATTCGTATTTACTTAATTTTATTTGTATTTTGTATATATATATTTATAGAAATCTACGTTATTTTATGTGTATTCGTATATATATTTTGAAACAAATTTGCATTGTTTTATATGTTTTTGCATATCTATTTCAATACAAATTTACCTTATTGTATGTGCATTTTGTATATTTATTTTAATACAAATTCAAATATTTTATGTGTATTTTGGTATATATAATTTTATAAAAATGCGTTATTTTATAGGTATTTTGCATCTTAGTTTTCATACAAATGTACATTATTTTATTAATATTCTGTGTATATATTTTGATACGATTTTATATTATACTATTTGTGTTTTGTATATATTTTTTTATACATATTTTCATTATTTAATGTGTATTTTTTATATATATTTTATACAAATTAACGTCATTTTAAGTGTATTTGTTTATATAATTTCATTCAAATTTACATTATTTTAAGTGTATTTTGTATATGTATTTCAATACAAATTTACCTAATTTTATGTGTATTTTGTATATTTATTTTCATACAAATTTAAATTATTTTTGTGTTTTTTTGTATATACATATAGAGTAAAATTCTATGAAAAAAAATATTCAAAATACATATAAAATTATGTAAATAAGTATAAAAATACATATATCAAATACACCTAAAAAAATGAAAATTCGTATCAAAATAAATAAACAAAATTCCGATAAAAGAACGTATATTTGTAGAAAAATAAATATACAAAATACACATAAAATTACTTTTTGTATATAGTTTGATACAAATTTAGGTTATTTTATGTGTATTTTGTATATCTATTTTCATACAAATACACATTCTTTTATTGATATTTTGAATATTTATTTTGACATAATTTTATGTGAATTTGTTTTCATTTCATACAAATTTACATTATTTTATGTTTATTTTGTACCTGTATTTAAATACAAATTTAACTAATTATATTTGTATTTTGTATATCTATTTTCATACAAATTGAAATTTATTTTTTTGTTTTTTTGTATATATTTTTATTCAAATTTTCGTAATCTTATAAAAATATATATACCAAAATACACATAAAATATTTAAATTTGCATTGAAATAAATATACAAAATGCACATACAATAAGGTAAATTTGTATTGAAAGAGATATGCAAAAGTACATATAAAAGAATGTAAATTTGTTTCAAAATATATATACGAATACAAATAAAAAACGTAGATTTCTATAAAATATATATACAAAATACATAAAACTAAGTAAATACGTATAAAAAATGTATACAAAATACACATAAAATAATGTAAATTCGAATTAAAATAAATAAACAAAATACCAATAAAAGAATGTGTATTTGGATAAATATAAATATACAAAATACACATACAAAATAAACATAAAATAAGGTAGATTTGTAAAAATATATGTACAAAATAGACATAAATAATGTAAATTTATATAAAATATATACAAATACATAAAATACCATGAATTTCTATAAAATATATATTCAAAATAAATATTAAATAATGTAAAAGCGTATAAAATATATATACAAATACAGATACAAAATACACATAGAATAATTAAATTTGTATTAAAATTAATATACAAAATACGTGTATATAATAAGGTAAATTTGTATTGAAAAAATATGCAACATACACGTTTACTCATACAAATTTATATTATTTTATTGGTATTTTGTTTATTTATTTTGATACGAATTATATGATTATATGTGTATTTTGTACATATTTTTTATACGTTTTACATTATTTAATGTGTATTTTGTTTATATATTTTCATACAAATTTACGTTATTATATGTGTATTTGTATAAATATTTTGATACAAATTTACTCTATTTCATGTATTTTGTATATATATTTCAATTCAAATTTAGCTTATTTTGTGTGTATTTTGTCTATATTTTCATACAAATTTAATTACTTTTGTGTATTTTTGTATATAGTTTTATATAAATTTACGTTATTTTATGTGTATTTTGTATATTTATATTTATACAAATATACGAATTTACATTATTTTATGTTTTTTGTATACATTTTTTTATAAGTATTTACTTCATTCTATGTGTATTTTGTATATATATTTTTATAGAAATCTACGTTATTTTATGTGTATTCGTATATATATTTTGAAACAAATTTACATTGTTTTATATGTATTTTCATATCTATTTCAATACAAATTTACCTTATTGTATGTGTTTTTTGTATATTTATTTTAATACAAATTTAATTTTTTGATGTGTATTTTTGTATATATATTTTATAAATAAAAAAAATGCGTTATTTTATGGGTATTTTGCTTCTTTATTTTCATACAAATTTACATTATTTTATTAATATTCTGTGTATTTATTTTGATACGATTTTACATTATTCTATTTGTGTTTTGTACATATTTTTTTATACAAATTTACGTTATTTTAAGTGTATTTGTTTATGTATTTTCATTCAAATTTACATTATTTTATGTGTATTTTGTGTATGTATTTCAATACAAATTTACCTAATTTTATGTGTATTTTGTATATTTATTTTCATACATATATAAAATATTTTTGTGTATTTTTGTATATAGTTTGATACAAATTTAGGTTATTTTATGTGTATTTTGTATATCAATTTTCAAAGAAATACACATTCTTTTATTGATATTTTGTTTATTTATTTTGACGCGAATTTTATGTGAATCTGTTTTCATTTCATACAAATTTACATTATTTTATGTGTATTTTGTACATGTATTTAAATACAAATTTAACTAATTATATGTGTATGTTTTGTTTTTTTGTATATATTTTTATTCAAATTTTCGTAATCTTATAAAAATATATATACCAAAATACACATAAAATATTTAAATTTGCATTGAAATAAATATACAAAATGCACTTAAAATAAGGTAAAAGAGATATGCAAAAATACATATAAAACAATGTAAATTTGTTTCAAAATATATATACGAATACAAATAAAAAAACGTAGATTTCTTTAAAAATATATATACAAAATACACTTAAAATTAAGTGAATACGTATAAAAAAATATATACAAAATACACATAAAATAATGTAAATTCGATTTAAAATAAATAAACAAAATACCAATAAAAGAATGTGTATTTGGATAAATATAAATATACAAAATACACATACAAAATAAACATAAAATAAGGTAGATTTGTAAAAAAATATATGTACAAAATACACATAAAATAATGTAAATTTATATAAAAATATATATACAAATACACATAAAATACCATGAATTTGTATAAAAATATATATTCAAAATAAATATTAAATAATATAAAAGCGTATAAAAATATATATACAAAGTACATATAAAATAATGTAAATTCGTATCAATATAAATCAACAAAACACCAATAAAATAATATATATTTGAATGAAAATAAATTTACAAAATACACATAACATAACTAAAATTTGTATTTAAATATATACAAAAATACATAGAAATAATTTGAGTTTGTATGAAAATAGATATACAAAATACACATAAAACTAGGTAGATTTCTTTTGAAATGTATATACAAAATACCCATAAAATATTGTAAATTTGTGTCAAAATATATAAACAAATACACATAAAATAACGTAAATTTGTATGAAAAATATATACAAAATATACATAGAATAATGTCAATTCGTATCAAAATGAATGAGCAGAATATCAATAAAATAATGTAAATTTGTATGAAAATAGAGATGCAAAATACCCAAAAAATAAAGCATATGTTTATAAAAATACAGATACAAAAATACACATCGAATAATTAAATTTGTATTAAAATTAATACACAAAATGCCTATATAATAAGGTAAATTTGTATTGAAAAAATATGCAACATACACGTTTACTCATACAAATTTATATTATTTTATTGGTATTTTGTTTATTTATTTTGATACGAATTACATGATTATATGTGTATTTTTTACATATTTTTAAACATAAAATAACGTAAATTTGTATGAAAAATATATACAAAATACACATAAAATAATGTCAATTCGTATCAAAATGAATGAGCAGAATATCAATAAAATAATGTAAATTTGTTTGAAAATAAAGATGCAAAATACCCAAAAAATAAAGCATATGTTTATAAAAATACAGATACAAAAATACACATCGAATAATTAAATTTGTATTAAAATTAATATACAAAATGCATATATAATAACGTAAATTTGTATTGAAAAAATATGCAACATACACGTTTACTCATACAAATTTATATTATTTTATTGGTATGTTGTTTATTTATTTTGATACGAATTACATGATTATATGTGTATTTTGTACATATTTTTTATACGTATTTACATTATTTAAGGTGTATTTTCTTTATATATTTTCATACAAATTTACGTTATTTTATGTGTAGTTGTATAAATATTTTGATACAAATTTACTTTATTTCATGTATTTTGTATATATATTTCAATAAAAATTTAGCTTATTTCGTGTGTATTTTGTATATATTTTCATACAAATTTAATTACTTCTGTGTATTTTTGTATATAGTTTTATATAAATTTACGTTATTTTATGTGTATTTTGTATATTTATATTCATACAAATTCTTTTATTGGTATTTTGTTTATTTATTTTGATACGATTTTACATTATTTTATGTGTATTTTGTATACATTTTTTATACGTATTTACTTCATTTTATGTGTATTTTGTATATATTTTTATAGAAATCTACGTTATTTTATGTGTATTCGTATATATATTTTGAAACAAATTTACATTGTTTTATATGTATTTTGCATATCTATTTCAATACAAATTTACCTTATTGTATGTGTTTTTTGTATATTTATTTTAATTCAAATTTAATTTTTTGATGTGTATTTTGGTATATATATTTTTATAAATAAAAAAATGCGTTATTTTATGGGTATTTTGCTTCTTTATTTTCATACAAATTTACATTATTTTATTAATATTCTGTGTATTTATTTTGATACGATTTTACATTATTCTATTTGTGTTTTGTACATATTTTTTTTATACAAATTTACGTTATTTTAAGTGTATTTGTTTATGTATTTTCATTCAAATTTACATTATTTTATGTGTATTTTGCGTATGTATTTCAATACAAATTTACCTAATTTTATGTGTATTTTGTATATTTATTTCCATACAAATTTAAAATATTTTTGTGTATTTTTGTATATAGTTTGATACAAATTTAGGTTATTTTATGTGTATTTTGTATATCTATTTTCATACAAATACACATTCTTTTATTGATATTTTGTTTATTTATTCTGACGCGAATTTACATTATTTAATGTGTATTTTGTATATATTTTTATACGTATTTACATCATTTCATGTGTATTTTGTATAGTTTTAAACAAATTTATATTATTTAATGTGTATTTTGTATATATATATTTATACAAATACACATTCTTTTATTGGTATTTTGTTTATTTATTTTGATACTAATTTACATTATTTTATGTGTATTTTGTATACATTTTTTATACGTATTTACTTAATTTTATGTGTATTTTGTATATATATTTTTATAGAAATCTACCTTATTTCATGTGTATTCGTATATATATTTTGAAACAAATTTACATTGTTTATATGTATTTTGCTTATCTATTTTTGTGTATGTATTTATTTTTGTTATACATAGAATAATGTAAAATCGTATCAAAATAAGTACACAGAATATCAATAAAATAATTTAAATTTGTATGAAAATAAAGATGCAAAATACCCATAAGATAAAGCATATTTTTTTTTAAAAATACATATACAAAAATACACATAGAATAATTAAATTTGTATTAAAATTAATATACAAAATGCACACATACAATAAGGTAAATCTGTATTGAAAAAAAACGCAAAATACAAATAAAACAGTGTAAATTTGTTTCAAAATATATATACGAATACACATAAAATAACGTAGATTTCTATAGAAATATATATAAAAAATACACATGAAATTATGTAAATACGTATAAAAATATATATATAAAATACATATTAAGTAATGTAAATTCGTGACAAAATAAATAAACAAAATATCATGAAAGGAATGTGTATTTGTATGAAAATAAATAATAGATAATAAATTTGTATGTAATATATATGCAAGATACATTTAAATAATGTAAATATGTATAAAAAAAAATATATACAAAAAACAAATAGAATAGTGTAAAATCGTATCAAAATAAATACACCGAATATTAATAAAATAATGTAAATTTGTATGAAAATAAAGATGCAAAATTCCCATCAAATAGCGCATTTCTTATAAAAATATATATACCAAAATACACATAAAATATTTAAATTTGTATTGAAATAAATATACAAAATGCACATACAATAAGGTAAACTTCTATTGAAAGAAATATGCAAAAATACATATAAAACAATGTAAATTTGTTTCAAAATATATATACGAATACACATAAAATAACGTAGATTTCTATAAAAATATATATACAAAATACACATAAAATTAAGTAAATACGTATAAAAAAATGTAAACAAAATACACATAAAATAATGTAAATTCGAAACAAAATAAATAAACAAAATACCAATAAAAGAATGTATATCTATTTATTTTAATACAAAATCAAATATTTTTTGTTTTTTCGTATATATATTTTTATAAAAAATGCGTTATTTTATAGGTATTTTGCATCTTAATTTTCATACAAATTTACATTATTTGATTAATATTTTCTGTATTTATTTTGATACGATTTTACATTATTTTATTTATGTTTTGTATATATTTTTTTATACATATTTACATTATTTAATGTGTTTTTTGTATATATATTTGATACATATTTACGTTATTTTAAGTTATTTTATGTGTATTTGTTTATATATTTTGACACAAATTTACAATATTTTATGGGTATTTTGAATATATATTTCAAAAGAAATTTACCTAGTTTTATATGTATTTTGAATATCTATTTTCATACAAACTCAAATTATTTTTATATATTTTTGTATATATTTCAATACAAATTTTAGTTTTGTTATGTGTATTTTGTAAATCTATTTTTATTCAAATATATATTATTTTATTGGTATTTTGTTGATTTATATTGATACGAATTTACATTATTTTATATGTACTTTGTATATATATTTTTACATGCATTTACATTATTTAATATTTATTTTGAATATATAATTTTATACAAATTCATGGTATTTTATGTGTATTTGTATATATATTTTCATATAAATTTACATTATTTTATGTGTATTTTGTACATATATTTCATTACAAATTTACCTTATTTTATGTTTATTTTGTATGTGTATTTTGTACATTTATATTTATACAAATACACATTCTTTTATTGGTATTTTGTTTATTTATTTTGTTTCGGGTTTACATTATTTTATGTGTATTTTGTTTACAATTTTTTATACGTATTTACTTAATTTTATGTGTATTTTGTATATATATTTTTATAGAAATCTACGTTATTTTATGTGTATTCGTATATATATTTTGAAACAAATTTACATTGTTTTATATGTATTTTTGCATATCTCTTTCAATAGAAGTTTACCTTATTGTATGTGCATTTTGTATATTTATTTCAATACAAATTTAAATATTTTATGTGTATACATGTACAAAAAATACATAAAATAATGTAGATTTGTATGAAATGAAAACAAATACATTTTATATAAAATATATATACAAAATACACATAGAATAATGTAAAATCAAATTAAAATAAATACACAGAATATCAATAAAATAATGTAAATTTGTATGAAAATAAAGATGCAAAAAATACATATACAAAAATACACATAGATTAATCAAATTTGTATTAAAATTAATATACAAAATGCACATACAGTAAGGTAAATTTGTATTGAAAAAATATGCAAAATACACATAAAACAATGTAAATTTGTTTCAAAATATATATACGAATACACATAAAATAACGCAGATTTCTATAGAAATATATATACAAAATACACTTGAAATAATGTAAATACGTATAAAAATATATATACAAAATACACATTAAATAATGTTAATTCATGTCAAAATAAATAAACAAAATATCATGAAAAGAATGTGTATTTGTATGAAAATAGATATACAAAATACACATAAAATAACCTAAATTTGTATAAAACTATAAACAAAAATACACAAAAATAATTTAAACTTGTATGAAAATAAATATACAAAAAACATATAAAATTAGGTAAATTTGTATTGAAATACATATACAAAATACACATAAAATAATGTAAATTTGAATGAAAATATATAAACATATAGACTTAAAATAACGTAAATTTGTATCAAATATATATACAAAAAACACATTAAATAATGTAAATATGTATAAAAAAAATATATACTAAACACAAATAAAATAATGTAAAATCGTATCAAAATAAATACAGAAAATATTAATAAAATAATGTAAATTTGTATGAAAATTAAGATGCAAAATACCCATAAAATAACGCATTTTTTATAAAAATATATATACGAAAAAAATAAAATATTTGATTTTGTATTAAAATAAATAGATATACAAAATACACATAAAATAAGCTAAATTAAATGGAAAATATATACAAAATACACATAGAATAATGTAAAATCGTATCAAAATAAATACACAGAATATCAATAAAATAATGTAATTTTGTATGAAAATAAAGATGCAAAATACCAATAAAATAAAGCATATTTTTTTAAAAATACATATACAAAAATACACATAGAATAATTAAATTTGTATTAAAATTAATATACAAAATGCACGTACAATAAGGTAAATTTGTATTGAAAAAATATACAAAATGCACATTAAAGCGTAAATTTGTTTAAACATCTATATACGAATACACATAAAATAACGTAGATTTCTATAGAAATATATATACAAAATACACATGAAATGATGTAAATACGTATAAAAATATATATATACAAAATACACATTAAATAATTTAAATTCTCGTCAAAATAAATAAACAAAATATCAATAAAAGAATGTGTATTTGTATGAAAATAGATATACAAAATACTCATAAAATAACATAAGTTTGTATAAAACTATATACAAAAATACACAAAATAATTTAAATTTGTATGAAAATAAATATACAAAATACACATAAAATTAGGTAAATTTGTATTGAAATACATATACAAAATACACATGAAATAATGGAAATTTGAATGAAAATATATAAACATATACACTTAAAATAACGTAAAATTGTATCAAATATATATACAAAATACTAATTAAATAATGTAAATATGTATAAAAAAATATATACAAAACACAAATAGAATAATGTAAAATCATATCAAAATAAATACACAGAATATTAATTAAATAATGTAAATTTGTATGAAAATAAAGATGCAAAATACCCATAAAATAACGCATTTTTTATAAAAATATATATACCAAAATACATATAAAATATTAAAATTTGTATTAAAATAAATATAAAAAATGCATATACTGTAAGGTAAATTTGTATTGAAATAGATATGCAAAATACATATAAAATAATGTAAATTTGTTTCAAAATATATATACGAATACACATAAAATAACGTTGATTTCTATAAAAATATATACAAAATACACATAAAATGAAGTAAATACGTATTAAAAAATGAATACAAAATACACATAAAAATCGTATCAAAATAAATAAACAAAATACCAGTAAAAGAATGTGTATTTGTATAAATATAAATATACAAAATACACATAAAATATCGTAAATTTGTATAAAAGTATATACAAAAATACACAGAACAAATACACATTCTTTTATTGGCATTTTGTTTATTTATTTTGTTTCGAATTTATATTATTTTGTGTATTTTGTTTACATTTTTTTATACGTATTTACTTAATTTTATGTGTATTTTGTATATATATTTTTATAGAAATCTACGTTATTTTATGTGTATTCGTATATATATTTTGAAACAAATTTAAAAATTTTTTATATGTATTTTTGCATATCTCTTTCAACAGAAGTTTACCTTATTGTATCTGCATTTTGTATATTTATTTCAATACAAATTTGAATATTTGATGTGTATTTTGGTATATGTATTTTTATAAGAAATGCGCTATTTGATGGGAATTTTGCATCTTTATTTTCATACAAATTTACATTATTTTATTAATATTCGGTGTATTTATTTTGATACGATTTTACATTATTCTATTTGTTTTTTGTATATATTTTTTTTTATACATATTTACATTATTTAATGTGTATCTTGCATATATATTACATACAAATTCATTATCTATTATTTATTTTCATACAAATACACATTCTTTTCATGATATTTGTCACGAATTTACATTACTTAATATGTATTATATATATATATATATATATATATATATATATATATATATATATATATATATATATATATATATATATATATATATATATATATATATATATATATATATATATATATATATATATATATATATATTTTTTTATACGTATTTACATAATTTCATGTGTATTTTGTATATATATTTCTATAGAAATCTACGTTATTTTATGTGTATTCGGATATATATTTTGAAACAAATTTACAGTTTTATCTGAATTTTGCGTTTTTTTTTTCAATACAAATTTACCTTATTGTATGTGTGCATTTTGTGTATTAATTTTAATACAAATTTAATTATTCTATGTGTATTTTTGTATATGTATTTTTAAAAAAAAATATGCTTTATCTTATGGGTATTTTGAATCTTTATTTTAATACAAATTTAAATTATTTTATTGATATTCTGTGTACCTATTTTGATACGATTTTACATTATTCTATGTATAACAAAAATAAATTCAGAATACACAAAAATAGATATGCAAAATACATATAAACAATGTAAATTTGTTTCAAAATACATATAAGAATACACATGAAATAAGGTAGATTTCTATACAAATATATATACAAAATACACATAAAATTAAGTAAATACGTATAAAAAATGTATACAAAATACACATAAAATAATGTAAAATAGTATCAAAATAAATAAACAAAATACCAATAAAAGAATGTGTATTTGTATAAATATATATATACAAAATACACATTAAATAGTATAAATTTGTTTAAAACTATACAAAATACACATGAAATTATGTAAATTCGTATAAAAATATATATACAAAATACACATTAAATAATGTATTTTGAAACAAATTTACATTGTGTTATATGTATTTTGCATATCTATTTCAAGACAAATTTACCTTATTGTATGTGTTTTTTGTATATTTATTTTAACACAAATTTAATTTTTTGATGTTTATTTTGGTATATATATTTTTATAAATAAAAAATGCGTTATTTTAAGGTATTTTGCTTCTTTATTTCATACAAATTTACATTATTTTATTAATATTCTGTGTATTTATTTTGATACGATTTTACATTATTCTATTTGTGTTTTGTACATATTTTTTTTTATACAAATTTACGTTATTTTAAGTGTATTTGTTTATGTATTTTCATTCAAATTTACATTATTTTATGTGTATTTTGTGTATGTATTTTAATACAAATTTACCTAATTTTATGTGTATTTTGTATATTTATTTCCATACAAATTTAAAAAAATTTGTGTATTTTTGTATATAGTTTGATACAAATTAAGGTTATTTTATGTGTATTTTGTATATCTATTTTCATACAAATACAAATTCTTTTATTATTATTTTGTTTATTTATTTTGACGCGAATTTACATTATTTAATGTGTATTTTGTATATATATTTCTATACGAATTTACATCATTTCATGTGTATTTTGTATAGTTTTAAACAAATTTATATTATTTAATGTGTTTTTTGTATATATATATATATATATATATATATATATATATATATATATATATATATATATATATATATATATATATATATATATATATATATATATATATATATATATATATATATATATATATATATATATATATATATATATATATATATATATATATATATATATATATATATATATCTATATATATATATATATATATATATATATATATATTCTTTTATTGGTATTTTGTTTATTTATTTTGATACTAATTTACATTATTTTATGTGTATTTTGTATACATTTTTTATATGTTTTACTTAATTTTATGTGTATTTTGTATATATGTTTTTGTAGAAATCACCTTATTTCATATGTATTCGTATATATATTTTGAAAAAAATTTACATTGTTTATATGTATTTTGCATATCTATTTTTGTGTATTCTGTATTTATTTTTGTTATACATAGAATAATGTAAAATCGTATCAAAATAAGTACACAGAATATCAATAAAATAATTTAAATTTGTATGAAAATAAAGATGCAAAATACCTATAAAATAAAGCATTTTTTTTTTAAATACATATACAAAAATACACATAGAATAATTAAATATGTGTTAAAATTAATATACAAAATGCACATACAATAAGGAAAGTTTGTATTGAAAAAAAAAGCAAAATACACATAAAACAGTGTAAATTTGTTTCAAAATATATATACGAATACACATAAAATAACGTTGATTTCTATAGGAATATATATACAAAATACACATGAAATTATGTAAATACGTATAAAAATATATACAAAATACACATTAAATACTGTAAATTCGCGTCCAAATAAATAAACAAAATATCAATAAAAGAATGTGTATTTGTATGAAAATAGATATACAAAATACACATAAAATAATCTAAATTTGTATCAAACTATATTCTAAAATACACAAAAATATTTTAAATTTGTATGAAAATAAATATACAAAATACACATAAAATTAGGTAGATTTGTATTGAAATACATATACAAAATACACATAAAATAATGTAAATTTGAATGAAAAGACATAGACAAATACACTTAAAATAACGTAAATTTGTATAAAAAAATATATACAAAACACAAATAGAATAATGTAAAATCGTATCAAAATAAATACACAGAATATTAATAAAATAATGTATATTTGTATGAAAATAAAGAGGCAAAATACCCATAAAATAACGCATTTTTTTTTATTTATATAAATATATATACCAAAATACACATAAAAAAAAAATTGAATTAAAATAAATATATAAAAAACACATACAATAAGGTAAATTTGTATTGAAATAGATATGCAAAATACATATAAAACAATGTAAATTTGTTTCAAAAAATATATACGAATACACATAAAATAACGTAGATTTCTATAAAAATATATATACAAAATACACATAAAATGAAGTAAATACGTATAAAAAAAAGTATACAAAATACACATAAAATAATGTAAATTCGTATTAAAATAAATATACAAAATACCAATAAAAGAATGTGTATTTGTATAAATATAAATATACAAAATACACATAAAATAACGTAAATTTATATAAAACTATATACAAAAATGCACAGAAGTATTTTAATTTGTATGAAAATAGATATACAAAATAAGGTAAATTCGTTTCAAATTCAATAAACAAAATTCAGATAAAAGAAAGTATATTTGTAGAATAAATAAATATACAAAATACACATAAAATAACGAAAATTTGTTTGAAAATATATAAAAACATAAACAAAAATAATTTAAATTTGTATGAAAATAAATATACAAAATACATGTATTTTGTATATCTATTTTCACACAAATTTAATTACTTTTGTGTATTTTTGCATATAGTTTTATATAAATTTACGTTATTTTATTTGTATTTTGTATAATTATATTTATACAATACACATTCTTTTATTAGTATTTTGTTTATTTATTTTGATACGAGTTTACATTATTTTATGTGTATTTTGTATACCTTTTTTTATACGTATTTACTTCATTTTATGTGTATTTTGTATATTTATTTTCATAGAAATCTACGTTATTTTATGTGTATTCGTATATATATTTTGAAAAAAATTTACATGGTTTTATATGTATTTTGCATATCTATTTCAATACAAATTTACCTTATTGTATGTGCATTTTGTATATTTATTTTAATACAAATTCAAATATTTTATGTGTGTCTTAGTATGAATATTTTTATAAAAAATGCGTTATTTTATGGGTATTTTGCATCTTAATTTTCATACAAATTTACATTATTTTATATATATTCTGTGTATTTATTTTGATACGATTTTATATTATTCTATTTGTGTTTTGTATATATTTTTTTATACATATTTACATTATTTAATGTGTATTTTTTATATATATTTTATACAAATTTACGTTATTTTAAGTGTATTTGTTTATATATTTATAAATTTGTATTGAAATACATAAGAACATAAGAACATAAGAACGCAGGAGTCTGCAAGAGGCCGGTAGGCCTGTACGAGGCAGCTCCTTTGACCCTAAGCTCCCGTGTATCTAACCCCACCTAATATCGCTGTCCATGAATTTATCTAGTCTATTTTTGAATGTGACAATTGTATTGGCACTCACCACATGACTGCTAAGCCTATTCCACTCATCCACCACCCTATTAGTAAACCAATTTTTGCCTATGTCCCTGTTGAATCTGAATTTATCCAGTTTAAACCCGTTACTTCGTGTCCTACCCGGTTCTCTTACCAACAAAACCTTATGAATGTCTCCCTTATTAAAGCCCTTCATCCATTTATAAACCTCGATCATGTCTCCACGCACCCTTCGCCTTTCTAGAGAATGCAAGTTTAACTGTTTGAGTCTTTCCTCGTATGGCAAGTTTCTCAACCCCTGAATCATCTTAGTCATCCTCCTCTGCACCGATTCTAACATTTTGATATCCATTCTATAGTAGGGTGACCAGAACTACACAAAATACACATAAAATAATGTAAATTTGAATGAAAATACATAAACAAATACACTTAAAATAACGTAAATTTGTATAAAAAAAATATGTACAAAACACAAATAGAATAATGTAAAATCGTATCAAAATAAATACACAGAATATTAATAAAATAATGTAAATTTGTATGAAAATAAAGAAGCAAAATACCCATAAAATAACGCATTTTTTTTATTTATAAAAATATATATACAAAATACACATAAAAATTATATTTGTATTAAAATAAATATAAAAATGCACATACAATAAGGTAAATTTGAATTGAAATAGATATGCAAAATACATATAAAACAATGTAAATTTGTTTCAAAATATATATACGAATACACATAAAATAACGTAGATTTCTATTAAAATATATATACAAAATACAAATAAAATGAAGTAAATACGTAAAAAAAATGTATACAAAATACACATAAAATAATGTAAATTCGAATCAAAATAAATATACAAAATACCAATAAAAGAATGTGTATTTGTATAAATATAAATATACAAAATACACATAAAATAACGTAAATTTATATAAAACTATATACAAAAATACACAGAAGAATTTTAATTTGTATGAAAATAGATATACAAAATAAGGTAAATTCGTTTCAAATTCAATAAACAAAATTCAGATAAAAGAAAGTATATTTGTAGAATAAATAAGTATACAAAATACACATAAAATAACGAAAATTTGTTTGAAAATATATAAAAAAATAAACAAAAATAATTTCAATTTGTATGAAAATAAATATACAAAATACACATGTATTTTGTATATCTATTTTCACACAAATTTAATTACTTTTGTGTATTTTTGCATATAGTTTTATATAATTTACGTTATTTTATTTGTATTTTGTATATTTATATTTATACAATACACATTCTTTTATTAGTATTTTGTTTATTTATTTTGATACGAGTTTACATTATTTTATGTGTATTTTGTATACCTTTTTTATACGTATTTACTTCATTTTATGTGTATTTTGTATATTTATTTTCATAGAAATCTACGTTATTTTATGTGTATTCGTATATATATTTTGAAAAAAATTTACATGGTTTTATATGTATTTTGCATATCTATTTCAATACAAATTTACCTTATTGTATGTGCATTTTGTATATTTATTTTAATACAAATTCAAATATTTTATGTGTGTCTTGGTATAAATATTTTTATAAAAAATGCGTTATTTTATGGGGATTTTGCATCTTAATTTTCATACAAATTTACATTATTTTATTAATATTCTGTGTATTTATTTTGATACGATTTTATATTATTCTATTTGTGTTTTGTATATATTTTTTCATACATATTTACATTATTTAATGTGTATTTTTTATATATATTTTATACAAATTTACGTTATTTTAAGTGTATTTGTTTATATATTTTCATTCAAATTTACATTATTTTATGTGTATTTTGTAAATGTAATTCAATACAAATTTACCTAATTTTATGTGTATTTTGTATATTTATTTTCATACAAATTAAAATTATTTTTGTGTATTTTTGTATATAGTTTTATACAGATTTAGGTGATTTTATGTGTATATTGTATATCTATTTTCATACAAATACACATTCTTTTATTGATATTTTGTTTATTTATTTTGACACGAATTAACATTATTTAATGTGTATTTTGTATATATATTTCTATAGAAATCTACGTTGATTTATGAGTATTCGTATATAGATTTTGAAATAAATTTACACTGTTTTATGTGTATTTTGCATATTTTTTCAATACAAATTTACCTTATTGTATATGCATTTTGTATATTAATTTTAATACAAATTTAATTATGCTATGTGTATTTTTGTATATGTATTTTAATAAAAATATGCTTTATTTTATGGGTATTTTGCATTTTTATTTTCATACAAATTTACATTATTTTATTTATATTCTGTTTATTTTTTTTGAAACATTTTTACATTATTCTATGTGTATTTTGTATATCTATTTTTATACGTATTTACTTAATTTATGTGTATTTTGTATATATATTTTTATAGAAATCTACGTTATTTTATGTGTATTCGTATATATTTTGAAACAAATTTACATTGTTTTATGTGTATTTATGCATATCTCTTTCAATACAAGTTTACCTTATTGTATGTGCATTTTGTATATTTACTTCAATACAAATTTAAATATTTTATGTGTATTTTGGTATATATATTTTTATAAGAAATGCGCTAGTTGATGGGAATTTTGCATCTTTATTTTCATACAAATTTACATTATTTTATTAATATTCGGTGTATTTATTTTGATACGATTTCACATTATTCTATTTGTTTTTTGTATATATATTTTTTATACATATTTACATTATTTAATGTGTATCTTGCATATATATTTCATACAAATTTATTATCTATTATTTATTTTCATACAAATACACTTTCTTTTCATGATATTTTGTTTATTTATTTTGACACGAATTTAATTAGATATGTATTTTGTATATATATTTTTATACGTATTTACATAATTTCATGTGTATTTTGTATATATTTCTATAGAAATCTACGTTATTTTATGTGTATTCGTATATATATTTTGAAACAAATTTACTTTGTTTTATATGTATTTTTGAATATCTCTTTCAATACATATTTACCTTACTGCATATGCATTTTGTATTTTTATTTCAATACAAATTTAAATATTTTATGTGTATTTTGGTATATATATTTTTTTTAAAAATGCGCTATTTTATGGGAATTTTGCATCTTTCTTTTCATACAAATTTACATTATTTTATTGATATTCTGTGTATTTATATTGATAGGATCTTACATTATTCTACTTCTTTTTTGTAAATATTTTTTTATACACATTTACATTATTTAATGTGTATCTTGCATATATATTTTATACAAATTTACGTTATTTTAAGTGTATTTGTTTATATATTTTCATTCAAATTTACATTATTCTGTGTATTTTGTATATGTATTTCAATACAAATTTACCTAATTTTATGTGTATTTTGTATATTTCTTTTCATACAAATTTTAAATATTTTTGTGTATTTTTGTATATAGTTTCATACAAATTTAGGTTATTTTATGTACGCATTTACTTTATTTAATGTGTGTTTTGTATATATATTTTTATGCAAATTTACTTTTTTTTATGTGCATTTTTGTACATATATTTTTTTAGAAATTTGCGTTAATTTATGTATATTTGTATATGTTTTATCATACTAATTTACATTATTTGATTGCTATTTTGTTTATTTATTTTGATACGAATGAAAATAGATATTCAAAATATACATAAAATAAACTAAATTTGTATTGAAATATATACAAAATATCATAAAAGAATGTAAATTTGTATAAAATAGATAATAGATATAAAATATAAATTTGTATAAATATATATGCAAGATACACATGAAATAATGTAAATATGTATAAAAAAATATATACAAAAAACAAATAGAATAATGAAAAATCGTAACAAAACAAAAACACAGAATATTAATAAAATAATGTAAATTTGTATGAACATAAAGATGCAAAATTCCATTAAATAGCGCATTTTATAAAATATATATACCAAAATACACATGAAATAATTAATTTGTATTGAAATAAATATGCAAAATGCACATACAATACGGTAAATTTGTATTGAAAGAGATATGCAAAATACATATAATAAAATGTAATTTTTTTTCAATATATATATAATAATACAAATAAAATTACTTTGATTTATATAAAAATATATACAAAATACACATAAATTTAAGTAAATACGTATAAGAAAATGTATACAAAATACACATAAAATAATGTAAATTCAATTAAAATAAATAAACAAAATACCAATAAAAGAATGTGTATTTGTATAAATATAAATATACTAAATACACATAAAATAACGTAAATTTGTAATAAATATATGTACAAAATACAAATAAAATAATGTAAATTTATATGAAAATATATAAAATACAGATAAAATAAGCTAAATATGAATCTGAAATGTATATTCAAAATAAATATTTAGGTTATTTTATGTATTTTGTATATATATTTTCATACAAAATTTCATTATTTTATTGGTAAAATTAAGATGCAATTTAGATTATAAAATAGGTATTTTCTATACATATTTTATACTCATTTACATTATCTAATGTGTTTTGTATATATATTTTATGCAAATTTATTTTATGTTCATTTTGTACATATATTTTATAGAAATTTGTATTTTATGTATATAGTTTTATATAAATTTACGTTATTTTATGTGCATTTGTATATTTATATTTATACAAATACATTCTTTTATTGGTATATTGTTTATTTACATTTATACGAATTTACATAAAATTATGTGTATTTTGTATACATTTTTTATACGTATTTACTTTATTTTATATGTATAAAAATGTATTTTACAAAATCTACATAAAATAATGTAAATTCGTATAAATGTAAATAAACAATATTACATTATTTTATATGTATTTGTATAAATATTTCAATACAAATGCACATAATTGTACGTAAATTTATATATATTTATTTTAATACAAATTGAAATATTTTATATGTACAAAATGAATAATTTTATAAAAACGTAAATTTGTACAAAAATATATATACAAAACACACATTAGATAATGTAAATGAGTATAAAAATATGTATACAAAATACCTATGAAATAATCTAAATTCGTATCGATTTAAATTAAGAAAATACCAATATAATAATGTAATTTTGGATTAAAATATATATACAAAATACACATAAAATAACCTAAATACAAATACAAATATACACATAAAATAATTTAAAATTGAATGAAATAAATATACAAAATAAACATAAAATAAGGTAAATTTGTAATGAAATATATGAAAAAATACACATAAAATAATATAAATTTGTATGAAAATATATATACAAATACACATTAAATAACATGAATTTGTATAAAATTTGTATCAAAATATATACTTATACACACAATAAAATAACGTAATTTTTTTATGAAAATGTATATACAAAATACACATAAAATAATTTAAATACGTAGAAAAATATATATACAAAAAACACATACATTAAAATAATGTAAATATGTATGAAAATAAAATAATGTAAATTTGGATAAAATATATATCATAAAATAATGTAAATTCGTATCAAAATAAATAAACAAAATACCAATAAAAGAATGTGTATTTGTATGAATATAAATATACAAAATACACATAAAATAACGTAAATTTATATAAAACTATATACAAAAATACACAGAAGTAATTAAATTTGAATGAAAATATATACAAAATACACACGAAATAAGCTAAATTTGAATTGAAATATATATACAAAATACATGAAATAAAGTAAATTTGTATCAAAATATTTATACAAATACACATATAATAACGTAAATTTGTATGAAAATATATAAACAAAATACACATTAAATAATGTAAATATGTATAAAAAAAATATGTACAAAATACACATATAATCATGTAATTCATATCAAAATAAATAAACAAAAAAACAATAAAATAATATAAATTTGTATGAGTAAACGTGTATGTTGCATATTTTTTCAAAAACAATTTACCTTATTATATACGCATTTTGTATATTAATTTTAATACAAATTTAATTGTTCGATGTGTATTTTTGTATCTGTATTTTTATAAACATATTCTTTATTTTTGGGGTATTTTGTCTCTTTATTTTCATACAAATTTACATTATTTTATTAATATTGTGCTCATTCACTTTGATAGGAATTGACATTATTCTATGTGTATTTTGTATATATTTTTCATACAAATTTACGTTATTTTATGTGTATTTGTTTATATATTTTGACACAAATTTACAATATTTTATGGGTATTTTGTATAAACATTTCAAAAGAAATTTACCTAGTTTTATGTGTATTTTGTATATCTATTTTCATACAAACTCAAATTTTTTCTATGTATTTTTGTATGTATTTTAATACAAATTTTAGTTATGTTATGTGTATTTTGTAGATTTATTTTCATTCAAATATATATTATTTTATTGGTGTTTTGTTGATTTATATTGATACGAATTTACATTATTTTATATGTACTTTGTATATATATTTTTATACGCTTTTCCATTATTTAATATTTATTTTGAATATATATTTTTATACAAATTCATGGTATTTTATGTGTATTTGTATATATATTTTCATATAAATTTACATTATTTTATGTGTATTTTGTACATATATTTTATTACAAATCTACCTTATTTTATGTTTATTTTGTATGTGTATTTAGTATATTAATATTTATCCAAATACACATTCTTTTATTGGTATTTTGTTTATTTATTTTGATACGAATTTTCATTTTTTCTAGGTGTATTTGATATATATATTTTTATACCTATTTACATAATTTTATATGTATTTTGAATATATATATTTTCATAGAAATTTACTCTATATGTATATGTATAGAAAATACACATGAAATAATCTAAATTCGTATCGAATTAAATGAACAAAATACCGATAAAATAATGTAATTTTGAATGAAAATATATATAGAAAATACACATAAAATAACGTAAATACAAATAAATATATACACATAAAATGATTTGAGTTTGAATGAAAATAGATATAAAAATAAACTTAAAATAAGGCAAATTTATAATGAAATATATATACATAATACACATAAAATAATGTAGATTTGTTTCAAAATATATAAACGAATACACATAAAATAACGTAGATTTCTATAGAAATATATATACAAAATACACATGAAATGTTGTAAATACGTATAAAAATATATATACAAAATACACATTAAATAATGTAAATTCGTGTCAAAATAAATAATTAAAATATCAATAAAAGAATGAGTATTTGTATGAAAATACATATACAAAACACACATAAAATAACGTAAATTTGTATAAAACTATATATAAAAATACTCAAAAATAAGTTAAATTTGAATGAAAATAAATATACAAAATACACATAAAATTAGGTAAATTTGTAAAGAAATACATATACAAAATACACATAAAATAATGTAAATTTGAATGAAAATATATAAACAAATACACTTAAATTAACATCAATTTGTATAAAATATATATAAAAAAACTCATTAAATAATGTAAATATGTATAAAAAATATATATTCAAAACACAAATAGAATAATGTAAAATCGTATTAAAATAAATACACAGAATGTAAATAAAATAATGTAAATTTGTATGAAAATAAAGATGCAAAATACCCATAAAATAACCCATTTTTTATAAATATACAAAATACACATGAAAGGATGTAAATACGTATAAAAATATGTATATATATATATATACAAAATACACATTAAATAATGTAAATTCGCGTCAAAATAAATAAACAGAATGTCAATAAAAGAATGTGTATTTGTATGAAAATAAATATACAAAATACACATAAGACAACATAAATTTGTATAAAACTATATACAAAAATACACAAAAATAATTTAAATTTGTATGAAAATAAATATACAAAATACATATAAAATTAGGTAAATTTGTATTGAAATATTTATACAAAATACACATAAAATACTGTAAATTTGAATAAAAATACATTAAGAAATACACTTAAAATAACGTAAATTTGTATAAAAAAAATATATACAAAACTCAAATAGAATAATGTAAAATCGTACCAAAATAAATACACAGAATATTAATAAAATAATGTAAATTAGTATGAAAATAAAGAAGCAAAATACCCATAAAATAAAACATTTTTTTTAAATATATATACAAAAATACACATAAAAAAATTTATTTGTATTAAAATAAATATACAAAATACACATACAATAAGGTAAATCTGTATTGAAATAGATATGCAAAATACATATAAAACAATGTAAATTTGTTTCAAAATATATATACGAACACACATAAAATAACGTAGATTTGTATAAAAATATGTATACAAAATACACGTAAAATGAAGTAAATACGTATAAAAAAATGTATACAAAATACACATAAAATAATGTAAATTCGTATCAAAATAAATAAACAAAATACCGATAAAAGAATGTGTATTTGTATAAATATAAATATACAAAATACACATAAAATAACATAAATTTGTATAAAACTATATACAAAAATACACAGAAGTAATTAAATTCGTATGAAAATAGATATACAAAATACAGCTAAAATAAGCTAAATTTGATTTGAAATGTATATACAAAATACATAAAATAATGTAAATTTGTATCAAAATATTTAAAAAAATACATATAATAACGTAAATTTGTTTAAAAATATATAAACAAAATACACATTAAGTAATGTAAATACGTATAAAAAATATGTACAAAATACACATATAATCATGTAATTCGTATCAAACTAAAAAAACAAAATACCAATAAAATAATGTAAATTTGTATGAGAAAACATATACAAATACATATAAAATAACGCTAATTTCTATAAAAATATATGTCCAAAAATGAACGTAAAATAAATTAACTTTGGATAAAAATATATATACAAAACACACATTAAATAATGTAAATGCGTACATAAAATAACCTAAATTTGTATAAAACTATATTCAAAAATACACAAAAATTATTTAAATTTGTATGAAAAGAAATATACAAAATACACATAAAATTAGGTTAATTTCTATTGAAATACATATACAAAATACACATAAAATAATGTAGATTTGAAAGAAAATATATAAACAAATACACATATAATAACGTAAATTTGAATGAAATATATATTCAAAATACACATTAAATAATGTAAATATGTATAAAAAAATATATACAAAACACAAATAGAATAATGTAAAATCGTATCAAAATATATACACAGAATATTAATAAAATAATGTAAATTTGTATGAAAATTAAGATGCAAAATACCTATAAAATAACGCATTTTTTATAAAATTATTGATACCAAAATACACATAAAATATTTGAATTTGTATCAAAATAAATATACAAAATGCACATACAATAAGGTAAATTTGTATTGAAATAGATATGCAAAATACATATAAAATAATGTAAATTTGTTTCAAAATATATATATGCGAATACACATAAAATAACGTAGATTTCTATAAAAATACATATACAAAATACTCATAAAATTAAGTAAATACGTATAAAAAATGTATACAAAATACACATAAAATAATGTAAATTCGAATAAAGGTAAATAAACAATATACCAATAAAAGAATGTGTATTTGTATAAATATAAATATACAAAATGCACATAAAATAACGTAAATTTATATAAAACTATATACATAAAATAACGCAAATTTCTATAAAAATATATGTACAAAAATGAACATTAGATAAATTTGCATAAAAAATATATATAAAAAACACACATTAGATAATGTAAATGAGTATAAAAATATCTATACAAAATACCTATGAAATAATCTAAATTCGTATCGAATTAAATTAAGAAATACTAATAAAATAATGTAATTTTGGATGAAAATATATATACAAAATACACATAAAATAACCTAAATACAAATACAAATATACACATAAAATAATTTAAAATTGAATGAAATAAATATGCAAAATAAACATAAAATAAGGTAAATTTGTAATGAAATATATGAAAAAATACACATAAAATAATATAAATTTGTATGAAAATATATATACAAATACACATTAAATAACATGAATTTGTATAAAATTTGTATCAAAATATATACTTATACACACAATAAAATAACGTAATTTTTTATGAAAATGTATATACAAAATACACATAAAATAATTTAAATACGCAGAAAAATATATATGCAAAAAACACATAAAATAATGTAAATTTTTATGAAAATGTATAAACAAATACACATAAAATAATGTAAATTTGGATAAAAATATATACAAAATTAACATTAAATAATGTAAATATATATATAAAAATATATATATAAATATATATATATATATATATATATATATAAATATAAAAAACACATAGAATAATGTTAAATCGTATCAAAAATATATACAAAAATATCAATAAAATAATGTAAATTTGTATGAAAATAAAGATGCCAAATATCCATATAATAACGTATATTTGCATAAAAATATATATATACAAAAATATATAAAATAATTAAATTTGTATTAAAATATATATATATATATATATATATATATATATATATATATATATATATATATATATATATATATATATATATATATATATATATATATATATATATATATATATATATATATATATATATATATACGAATACTCATAAAATAGAGTAAATTTCTATGAAAATATACATACAAAATAGATAAACAAAAAACACATATAACTAGTTAAATTTATATTTAAATACATGTACAAAAAACACATAAAATAATGTAGATTTGTATGAAAGGAAAACAAATACATTTTATATAAAATATATATACAAAATACACATAGAATAATGGAAAATCATATCAAAATAAATACACAGAATATCAATAAAATAATGTAAATTTGAATGAAAATAAAGATGCAAAATACCCATAAAATAAAGCATATTTTTATAAAAATACATATACAAAAATACACATAGATTAATCAAATTTGTATTAAAATTAATATACAAAATGCGTATACAATAAGGTAAATTTGTATTAAAAAAATATGCAAAATACACATAAAACAATGTAAATTTGTTTCAAAATATATATACGAAAACACATAAAATAACGCAGACTTCTATAGAAATATATATACAAAATACACTTGAAATAATGTAAATACGTATAAAAATATATATACAAAATACACATTAAATAATGTTAATTCGTGTCAAAATAAATAAACAAAATATCATGAAAAGAATGTGTATTTGTATGAAAATAGATATACAAAATACACATAAAATAACCTAAATTTGTATAAAACTATATACAAAAATACACAAAAATAATTTAAACTTGTATGAAAATAAATATACAAAAAACATATAAAATTACGTAATATTGTATTGAAATACATATACAAAATACACATAAAATAATGTAAATTTTTATGAAAATATATAAACATATAGACTTAAAATAACGTAAATTTGTATCAAATATATATACAAAAAACACATTAAATAATGTAAATATGTATAAAAAAATATATACAAAACACAAATAAAATAAGTAAAATCGTATCAAAATAAATACAGAAAATATTAATAAAATAATGTAAATTTGTATGAAAATTAAGATGCAAAATTCCCATAAAATAATGATTTTTTTATAAAAATATATATACGAAAAAACATAAAATATTTGATTTTGTATTTAAATAAATAGATATACAAAATACACATAAAATAAGCTAAATTTTAATTGAAATATATATACAAAATACATAAAATAATGTAAATTTGTATCAAAATACTTATACAAATACACATATAATAACGTAAATTTGTATAAAAATATATAAACAAAATACGCATTAAATAATGTAAATACGTATAAAAAAATGTACAAAATACACAAATAATCATGTAATTCGTATCAAAATAAATAGACAAAATACCAATAAAATAATATAAATTTCTATGAGAAAACATATACAAAATACACATAAATAACGCAAATATCAATAAAAATATATATAATATAATATATTTTTATATATATTTAAAATATTTAATGTATATTTTGTATATATATTTCATCCAAATTTACGTTATTTTATATGTATTATTTATATTTTCATACAAATTTACATTATTTTATGTGAGTTTGTATATGTATTCAATACAAATTTCCCTAACTTTATGTGTATTTTGCATATCTATTTTCAAACAAATTTAAATTATTTTTGTATTTTGTATATATTTTATACAAATTTTAGTTATTTTATTTGTTTTTTGTATATATATTTTCCTACAAATATACATTCTTTTATTGGAATTTTGTGTATTTAATTTTTTACGAATTTACATTATTTTATGTGTATTTTGTATATATATTTTTCTACGTATATAAAATATTTTATGTGTATTTTATATATACATTTTTATAAAAATTTACGTTATTTTATTGTGTGTATTCGTATATATTTTGAAACAAATTTTATACAAATTCATGTTATTTTATGTGTATTTGTATATATATTTTCATACAAATTTATATTATTTTATGTGTATTCTTACATATATTTTATTACAAATTTACCTTATTTTATGTTTATTTTGTATATTTATTTCATTTAATATAATCAAATTTAAATTTATTGTATATGCATTTTGTATATTAATTTTAATACAAATGTAATTATTCTATGTGTATTTTTCTATATTTATTTTTATAAAAATATGCTTTATTTTATGGGTATTTTGCATCTTTATTTTCATACAAATTTACGTTATTTTATTGATATTCTTCTCATTGATTTTGATACGATTTGACATTATTCTATGTGTATTTTTTTTTATATATTTTTCATACAAATTTACGTTATTTTATGTGTATTTGTTTATATATTTTGACACAAATTTACAATATTTTATGGGTATTTTGTATAAACATTTCAAAAGAAATTTATATAGTTTTATGTGTATTTTGAATATCTATTTTCATTCAAACTCAAATTATTTTTATGTATTTTTGTATATATTTCAATACAAATTATAGTTAGGTTATGTGTATTTTGTAAATCTATTTTCATTCAAATATATATTATTTTATTGGTATTTTGTTGATTTATATTGATACGAATTTACATTATTTTATATGTACTTTGTATATATATTTTTATACGCATTTACATTATTTAATATTTATTTTGAGTATATAATTTTATACAAATTCATGGTATTTTATGTGTATTTGTATATATATTTTCGTATAAATTTACATTATTTTATGTGTATTTTGTACATATATTTCATTACAAATTTACCTTATTTTATGTTTATTTTGTATGTGTATTTATACAAATACACATTCTTTATTGGTATTTTGTTTATTTATTTTGTTTCGAATTTACATTATTTTATTTTGTTTACATTTTTTTATACGTATTTACTTAATTTTATGTGTATTTTGTATATATATTTTTATAGAAATCTACGTTATTTTATGTGTATTCTTACATATATTTTGAAACAAATTTACATTGTTTTATATGTACAATAAGGTAAATTTGTATTGAAATATATATGCAAAATACATATAAAGCAATGTAAATTTGTTTCAAAATATGTATACGAATACACATAAAATAACGTAGATTTCTATAAAAATATATATACAAAATACACATAAAATGAAGTAAATACGTATAAAAATGTATACAAAATACACATAAAATAATGTAAATTCATATCAAAATAAATAAACAAAATAAAAATAAAAGAATGTGTATTTGTATAAATATAAATATACAAAATACACATAAAATAACGTAAATTTATATAAAACTATATACAAAAATACACAGAAGTAATTAAATTTGTATGAAAATATATACAAAACACACACAAAATAAGCTAAATTTGAATTGAAATATATATACAAAATACATGAAATAAAGTAAATTGGTATCAAAATATTTATTCAAATACACATATAATAACGTAAATTTGTATGAAAATATATAAACAAAATACACATTAAATAATGTAAATACGTATAAAAAAATGTGTACAAAATACACATATAATCATGTAATTCGTATCAAAATAAATAAACAAAATACCAATAAAATAATATAAATTTGTATGAGTAAACGTGTATAAATATAAATGTACAAAATAATCATACAAAATAAACATAAAATAAGGTAATTTGTAATGAAATATATGTACAAAATACACATAAAATAATGTAAATTTATATGAAAATATATATACAAATAAACATAAAATACCATGAATTTGTATAAAATTATATATTCAAAATAAATATTAAATAGTGTAAATGTGTATAAAAATATATATAAAAAGTACATATAAAATAATGTAAATTCGTATCAATATAAATCAACAAAATACCAATAAAATAATATATATTTGAATGAAAATAGATTTACAAAATACACATAACATAACTAAAATTTGTATTGAAATATATACAAAAATACATAAAAATAATTTGAGTTTGTATGAAAATAGATATTCAAAATACACATTAAACTAGGTAAATTTCTTTTGAAATATATATACAAAATACCCATAAAATATTGTAAATTTGTGTCAAAATATATATACAAATACACATAAAATAGCGTAAATTTGTATGAAAAATATTTACAAAATACACTTAGAATAATGTCAAATCGTATCAAAATGAATGAGCAGAATATCAATAAAATAACGTAAATTTGTATGAAAATAAAGATGCAAAATACCCATAAAATAAAGCATATTTTTATAAAAATACATATACAAAAATACACATAGAATAATTAAATTTGTATGAAAATTAATATACAAAATGCATATACAATAAGGTAAATTTGTATTGAAAAAATATGCAAAATACACAAAGTGTAAATTTGTTTAAAAATCTATATACGAATACACATAATATAACGTAGATTTCTATAGAAATATATATATACAAAATACACATGAAATGATGTAAATACGTATAAAAATATATATACAAAATACACATTAAATAATTTAAATTCTCGTCAAAATAAATAAAAATATTAATAAAAGAATGTGTATTTGTATGAAAATAGATATACAAAATATTCATAAAATAACCTAAGTTTGTATAAAACTATATACAAAAATACACAAAAATAATTTAAATTTGTATGAAAATAAATATACAAAATACACATAAAATTAGGTAAATTTGTATTGAAATACATATACAAAATACACATAAAATAATGGAAGTTTGAATGAAAATATATAAACATATACACTTAAAATAACGTAAATTTGTTTCAAATATATATACAAAATACTAATTAAATAATGTAAGTATGTATAAAAAAATATATACAAAACACAACTAGAATAATGTAAAATCGTATCAAAATAAATACACAGAATATTAATAAAATAATGTAAATTTGTTTGAAAATAAAGATGCAAAATAGCCATAAAATAACGCATTTTTTATAAAAATATATATACCAAAATACACATAAAATATTAAAACTTGTATTAAAATAAATATAAAAAATGCACATACTGTAAGGTAAATTTGTTTTGAAATAGATATGCAAAATACATATAAAACAATGTAAATTTGTTTCAAAATATATATACGAATACACATAAAATGAAGTAAATACGTATAAAAAAATGAATACAAAATACACATAAAAATCGTATCAAAATAAATAAACAAAATACCAGTAAAAGAAAGTGTTTTTGTATAAATATAAATATAGAAAATACACATAAAATATCGTAAATTTGTATAAAACTATATACAAAAATACACAGAAGTTTTTAAATTTGTATGAAAATATATATACAAAATACAGCTAAAATAAGGTAAATTTGAATTGAAATGTACATACAAAATACATAAAATAATGTAAATCTGTATCAAAATATTTATACAAATACATATAATAACGTAGATTTGTTTAAAAATATATAAACAAAATACACATTAAGTAATGTAAATACGTATAAAAAATATGTACAAAATACACATATAATCATGTATTTCGTATCAAAATAAATAAACAAAATAGCAATAAAATAATGTAAATTTGTATGAGAAAAAATATACAAATAACGCAAATTTCTATAAAAATATATGTACAAAAATGCACATAAAATAAAGTAAATTAGCATAAAAATATATATACAAAACACACACAAAATAATGTAAATGCGTACATAAAATAACCTAAATTTGTATAAAACTATATACAAAAATACACAAAAATAATTTAAATTTGTTTGAAAAGAAATATACAAAATACACATAAAATTAGGTAAATTTGTATGGAAATACATATACAAAATACACATCAAATAATGTAAATTTGAATGAAAATATATAAACAAATACACTTAAAATAACGTAAATTTGTATAATATATATATGCAAGATACACATTAAATAATGTAAATGTGTATAAAAAATATATACAAAAAACAAATAGAATAATGTAAAATCGTATCAAAATAAACACACAGAATATCAATAAAATAATGTAAATTTGTATGAAAATAAAGATGCAAAATTCCCAAAAATTAGCGCATTTTTTTATAAGAATATATATACCAAAATACACATAAAATATTTAAATATGTATTGAAATAAATATACAAAATGCATATACAGTAAGGTAAATTTGTATTGAAAGAGATATTCAAAAATACATATAAAACAATGTAAATTTGTTTCAAAATATATATACGAATACACATAAAATAAAGTAGATTTCTATAGAAATATATATACAAAATACATATGAAATTATGTAAATACGTATAAAAATATATATACAAAATACATATCAAATAATATAAATTCGTGTCAAAATAAATAAACAAAATATCATGAAAAGAATCTGTATTTGTATGAAAATAGATAATAGATAATAAATTTGTATAAAATATATATGCAAGATACACATTAAATAATGTAAATATGTATAAAAAAGTATATACAAAAAACAAATAGAATAATGTAAAATCGTATCAAAATAAATACACCGAATATGAATAAAATAATGTAAATTTGTATGAAAATAAAGATGAAAAATTCCCATGAAATAGCGCATTTCTTATAAAAATATATATACCAAAATACACATAATATATATGTAGATTTCTATAGAAATATATATACAAAATATACATGAAATGTTGTAAATACGTATAAAAATATATATACAAAATACACATTAAATAATGTAACTTCATGTCAAAATAAATAATTAAAATATCAATAAAAGAATGTGTATTTGTAAGAAAATACATATACAAAATACACATAAAATAACGTAAATTTGTATAAAACTATATATAAAAATACACAAAAATAAGCTAAATTTGTATGAAAATAAATATACAAAATACACATAAAATTAGGTAAATTTGTAAAGAAATACTTATACAAAATACACATAAAATAATGTAAATTTGAAAGAAAATATATAAACAAATACACTTAAATTAACATAAATTTGTATAAAATATATATAAAAAATACTCATTAAATAATGTAAATATGTATAAAAAATATATATACAAAACACAAATAGAATAATGTAAAATCGTATTAAAATAAATACACAGAATGTAAATAAAATAATGTAAATTTGTATGAAAATATAAATGCAAAATACCCATAAAATAACGCATTTTTTATAAATATACAAAATACACATGAAAGGATGTAAATACGTATAAAAATATATATACAAAATACACATTAAATAATGTAAATTCGCGTCAAAATAAATTAACAAAATGTCAATAAAAGAATGTTTATTTGTATGAAAATAAATATACAAAATACACATAAGATAACATAAATTTGTATAAAACTATATACAAAAATACACAAAAATAATTTAAATTTGTATGAAAATAAATATACAAAATACACATAAAATTAGGTATATTTGTATTGAAATACATATACAAAATACACATAAAATACTGTAAATTTGAATGAAAATACATAAACAAATACACTTAAAACAACGTAAATTTGTATAAAAAAATATATACAAAACACAAATAGAATAATATAAAATCGTATCAAAATAAATACACAGAATATTAATAAAATAATGTAAATTTGTATGAAAATAAAGAAGCAAAATACCCATAAAATAACGCATTTATTTTTTAAATATATATACAAAAATACACATAAATTTTTTTATTTGTATTAAAATAAATATACAAAATACACATACAATAAGGTAAATCTGTATTGAAATAGATATGCAAAATACATATAAAACAATGTAAATTTGTTTCAAAATATATATACGAATACACATAAAATAACGTAGATTTCTATAAAAATATATATACAAAATACACGTAAAATGAAGTAAATACGTATAAAAAAATGTATACAAAATACACATAAAATAATGTAAATTCGTATCAAAATAAATAAACAAAATACCAATAAAAGAATGTGTATTTGTATAAATATAAATATACAAAATACACATAAAATAACGTAAATTTGTATAAAACTATATACAAAAATACACAGAAGTAATTAAATTCGTATGAAAATAGATATAAAAAATACAGATAAAATAAGCTAAATTTGAATTGAAATGTATATACAAAATACATAAAATAATGTAAATTTGTATCAAAATATTTATAAAAATACATATAATAACGTAAATTTGTTTAAAAATATATAAACAAAATACACATTAAGTAATGTAAATACGTATAAAAAATATGTACAAAATACACATATAATCATGTAATTCGTATCAAACTAAATAAACAAAATAGCAATAAAATAAATTAAATTTGTATGAGAAAACATATACAAATACATATAAAATAACGCTAATTTCTATAAAAATATATGTCCAAAAATGAACGTAAAATAAATTAACTTTGGATAAAAATATATATACAAAACACACATAAAATAACCTAAATTTGTATCAAACTATATACAAAAATACACAAAAATATTTTAAATTTGTATGAAAATAAATATACAAAATACACATAAAATTAGGTAAATTTGTATTGAAATACATACACAAAATACACATAAAATAATTTAAATTTGAATGAAAATACATAAACAAATACACTTAAAATAACGTAAATTTGTATAAGAAAATATGTACAAAACACAAATAGAATAATGTAAAATCGTATCAAAATAAATACACAGAATATTAATAAAATAATATAAACTTGTATGAAAGTAAAGAAGCAAAATACCCATAAAATAACGCATTTTTTTATTTATAAAAATATATATACCAAAATACACATAAAAAAATTAAATTTGTATTAAAATAAATATACAAAAAACACATACAATAAGGTAAATTTGTATTGAAATAGATATGCAAAATACATATAAAACAATGTAAATTTGTTTCAAAATATTTATACGAATACACATAAAATAACGTAGATTTCTATAAAAATATATATACAAAATACACATAAAATGAAGTAAATACGTATAAAAAAATGTATACAAAATACACATAAAATAATGTAAATTCGTATTAAAATAAATAAACAAAATACCAATAAAAGAATGTGTATTTGTATGAATATAAATATACAAATTACACATAAAATAACGTAAATTTATATAAAACTATATACAAAAATACACAGAAGTAATTAAATTTGTATGAAAATATATACAAAATACACACGAAATAAGCTAAATTTGAATTGAAATATATATACAAAATACATGAAATAAAGTAAATTTGTATCAAAATATTTATACAAATACACATATAATAACGTAAATTTGTATGAAAATATATAAACAAAATACACATTAAATAATGTAAATACGTATAAAAAAATATGTACAAAATACACATAATTATAATCATGTAATTCGTATCAAAATAAATAAACAAAATACCAATAAAATAATATAAATTTGTATGAGTAAACGTGTATGTTGCATATTTTTTTAAATACAAATTTACGTTATTATATACGCATTTTGTATATTAATTTTAATACAAATTTAATTATTCGATGTGTATTTTTGTATCTGTATTTTTATAAATATATGCTTTATTTTTAGGGAATTTTGCATCTTTATTTTCATACAAATTTACATTATTTTATTGATATTCTGCTCATTCATTTTGATACGAATTGACATTATTCTATGTGTATTTTGTATATATTTTTCATACAAATTTACGTTATTTTATGTTTAAAAATATGTACAAAATACACATATAATCATGTAATTCGTATCAAAATAAATAAACAAAATACCAATAAAATAATATAAATTTGTATGAGTAAACGTGTATGTTGCATATTTTTTCAATACAAATAACCTTATTATATATGCATTTTGTGTATTAATTTTAATACAAATTTAGTTATTCGTTGTGTATTTTTGTATCTGTATTTTTATAAACATATGCTTTATTTTTTGGGTATTTTGCATCTTTATTTTCATAGAAATTTACATTATTTTATTGATATTCTGCTCATTCATTTTGATACGAATTGACATTATTCTATGTGTATTTTGTATATATTTTTCATACAAATTTACGTTATTTTATGTGTATTTGTTTATATATTTTGACACAAATTTACAATATTTTATGGGTATTTTGTATATACATTTCAAAAGAAATTTACCTAGTTTTATGTGTATTTTGTATATCTATTTTCATACAAACTCAAATTATTTTTATGTATTTTTGTATATATTTTAATACAAATTTTAGTTATGTTATGTGTTTTTTGTAAGTTTATTTTCATTCAAATATATATTATTTTATTGGTGTTTTGTTGATTTATATTGATACGAATTTACATTATTTTATATGTACTTTGTATATATATTTTTATACGCTTTTACATTATTTTATATTTATTTTGAATATATATTTTTATACAAATTCATGGTATTTTATGTGTATTTGTATATATATTTTTATATAAATTTACATTATTTTATGTGTATTTTGTACATATATTTTTTTACAAATCTACCTTATTTTATGTTTATTTTGTATGTGTATTTTGTATATTTATATTTATCCAAATACACATTCTTTTATTGGTATTTTGTTTATTTATTTTAATTCGAATTTACATTATTTTATGTGTATTTTGTATACATTTTTTTATACGTATTTACTTAATTTTAAGTGTATTTTGTAAATATATTTTTATAGAAATCTACGTTTTTTTTATTTGTATTCGTATATATATTTTGAAATAAATTTACATTGTTTTATATGTATTTTTGCATATCTCTTTCAATACAAATTTACCTTATTTTATGTGCATTTTGTATATTTATTTCAATGCAAATTTAAATATTTTATGTGTATTTTGGTATATATACTTTTATAAGATTACGAAAATTTGAATAAAAATATATACAAAAAAAAATCAATTTGTATGAAAATAGATATACAAAATACACATATAATTAGTTAAATTTGTATTTAAATACATGTACAAAATACACATAAAATAATGTAAATTTGTATGAAATGAAAACAAATTCACATAAAATTCGCGTCAAAATAAATAAACAAAATATCAATAAAAGAATGTGAATTTGTATGAAAATAGATATACAAAATACACATAAAATAACCTAAATTTGTATCAAACTATAAACAAAAATACACAAAAATATTTTAAATTTGTATGAAAATAAATATACAAAATACACATAAAATTAGGTAAATTTGTATTGAAATACATACACAAAATACACATAAAATAATGTCAATTTGAATGAAAATACATAAA